>NC_050453.1:74643254-74893254 GCF_903995425.1 Onychomys torridus
AACACCAGCTTCAGCATTACTTCTCCCCTCTAATATCCCCTCTAGATCGCATAGACCTTCCCCTCCCAACCTAATTCCCCTCACTTGTTGCTGTACCCAAGTCCCCAAATCCAGCAGGCACCCCCTCCTAAACCCAAGGTTGTGCCTGCCAGAAAAACCGGTGTGCTGTCCACAGACCTTCTCTCTCTCACTTCCCTCAGACCCAATCCCCATGTCTTATCATCCAGTTCTGCATCAGAACTCTGGTGGCAGCCTTGCCTTGCCCTCTGCTCCCATCTCCTATTGATCTCACAGATCTTCCTCTTCTAACATTCCTCTCTTAACTCATTGCCTTGTCCCATAGCCAAACTTCAGTAGGCACTCCCTACTGACTTCAGGGGTGCTCCTCCCAGTGTAACAGGTAGGCTAAAGGCAAACCCACACCTCTCTCACTGCTCATGATATCCAACTCCCCCACTTTCATTTCCATATCTGCAGCATAAAAACTGATCTGGTCTCTCATTCTGCTCTGACCCTAGTTCCAAAAGATCACAAAAATCTTCTCCTCCAATCCTCCTTCCACCAATATCCCAACTATGAAAATACTAGCTGAGTAGGCCAGGAAAACAGGCAATACATAGCCATAACACTCTCCAAAAATCCAGAAAAGAGATGAACCATGGGAAAATAACAACCACCCAACAAAGACAATCCCTGGAGTTAACAGCTAGGACTTTAATCATTCTAAACCCAGATGCATAGATGCCAACATAAAAACACTGCCAATAACAGATAGGGAAATATGTCTATACTACAGCCAAGCTATACTGCCATATAAGACTCTGAATATTCCAAAAGAAACCAACTATATGAAGATGATAAGAGGTCTAAGATAGATGAAAGAGGAAATGAGTAAATCACTTAAAGAAATAAAGGAAAATACAAACATTTGGAGGAAATAAATAAACCTTTTTGAGAAATCTAAGAAAATACACACTTGAAGGAAACAAAAATAATTGTTCAAGCCCTGAAAATGGAAATCTAATCAATTAAGAAAACACAAATTGAGGTAATTATAGACACGAAAAAGTTAGTAATTGGAACAGGAACTACCGAGGTAAGCTTCACCAATAGAATGCAGGAGATGGAAGAGAGAATCTCAGACAATGATAATGTGGCAGAAGTGGATGCATAAATCAAAACAAAGAAAATGGAGAATCATAAAACATTCAGGAAATATGGGACACTATGTAAAAAGGAAATCTAAGAATAATAGGAATAGAGGAATGAGAAGAAGCTCAGCTCAAAAGCCCACAAAATGTCTTCAATAAAACCATAGAAGAAAAATTTTCTAACTTAAGGAAAGTGATGCCCATAAAAGTACAAGAGGAATAGAGAACACCAAATAGATTGAACCATAAAGGGATGTCCCCTTACCACACAATAATCAAAAGACAAAGCATGTATGTTGTGTGATATTTTTAAGTAGTCAAAGATGTGTTAAATTTGTTTATGCTGCAGAATATTACTTTTTCTGTGTAAAGCTGTGTTATATTAGTTTATACTGCATTATTTTTTCTAGACAGGGTTTCTCTGTGTAGCTTTGCACCTTTCCTGGATCTCACTCTAGACCAGGCTGGCCTCAAACTCACAGATATCCACCTAGCTCTGCCTCCTGAGTGTTGGGATTAAAGGTGTGTGCTACCACAGCCCGGCTTATATTGCATTTTTAATGATATAAGGATGCACATTTAATTATGTAAAGATGTTTTGTAACTATTTCACCTTGCCTGACTAAGGCACCAGATTGCTCTAATAAAAAGCTGAATGGTCAATAGCTAGGCAGAGAAAGGATAGGCAGAGCTGATGGAAAGAGGGAGTAACTAGGAAGAGAAATCTATGCTCACAGAAAAATGAGAGAAGAAGAAAGAAGAGAAGGAGAAAGAACGGGATATCCCTGAGGCAAAAAGCCAGCCAGACATGAAAAGCAGTGAAAGCAAGATAAACAGAAAGAAAGAAAAGTAAAAAGCCCTGCGGCAAAAGATAAAGAGAAGCAGCTTAATGTAAGTTAAAACAGTCAGCCAGAGGGTTGGGGATTTAGCTCAGTGGTAGAGTGCTTGCCTAGCAAGCACAAGGCCCTGGGTTCAATCCTCGGCTCCCAAACAAAAACAAACAAACAAACAAAAAAACCCAGTCAGCCAGAGATGAGCCTAAGCTAGGCCGAACATTCATAACTAATAAGAAGTCTCCATGTCATGATTTGGGAGCTGTTTGGTGGGCCAAAAGAAAAAGCCTGGTATATATGTAGAATGAAGAAAGAATACTAAAAGCAGCAAGAAAAAAAAAAAAGATCAAGTAATATATAAATGTGAACCTAGTAGAATTATACCTGACTTTCAAAATTCAGATTTTTACATGCTAGAGGGCCTAGACAGATGTGCTGCAGACTCAGAAAGACAACAGATTTCAGGCCACACTACTATACTCATCAAAATGTTTAATTGCTATAGATGGAAAAATATGATAGCATATGATTAAGTCAAATTTAAACAATATTTGTCTACAAATCTAGCCTTACAGAAGGTACTAGATGGAAAACTCCAACCTACAGAGGCTGACTACAACTATGAAAACACCAAAAATTATTTTGCACCCCCCCTCTGTCTGTCTTTTCTAAGTTACTTTTACATTCCTTCACACACACACACACACACACACACACACCACCACCACCACCACCACCACCACCAATAACAACAGCTCAATTAACAGGAATCAACAGTCATTGGTCACTGATATCTCTGAACACCAATGGTTTCCACTCCCCAATAAAAAGAAAGACAGTCATTCTGGATGTGAAAACAGGATCCATAATTCTACTGCTTGAAACACACCTCAACATCAAGGGTAGATATTACCCCAGAGTAAATGGAAAAAGATAGTCAAAGCAATGGACCTAAGAAGAAAGTTGGTGTAGCCATTTTAATATCTAACAAAAGAATACTTCAAATCAAAACTAATCAAAAGGGATGAGGAAGGATTCTACATAATCTTCAAAGTAAAAATCTCATAAGATGACATTTCCATTCTTAACATCTATGCCCCAAACACAAGAGTAACCAAGTTTGTAAAAGAAACATGACTACAGCCTAAATCACATATTGACCCTCACATAATGATGCTAGGAGACTTTAATACCCCACCCACACCAATGGACAGTTCAACCAGACAAAAATTAAACTGAGATATACTGGAGATAACAGACATTATAATACAAATATTCTTAAGAGGTATTTATAGAACATTTCACTCAAATACATAATAATGTGTCTTCATCTCAGAACCTTAGGAAACTTTCTCCAAAACTGACCACATATTGGACACAAAGCATTTCTCAACACATACAAGAAAACTGAAACAACTCAGAATCCCATCATGGATTAAAGTTGGATATCAACAACAGTAACAAGGGAAAGCATACAAACTCATGGAAAATGAACAATTCTCTACTGAATAAAAAATGTGTCAAGAAAGAAATAAAGGAATTAAAGACTTTCTAGAATTCAGTGAAAATGAATACACAGATACCCAAACTTGTAGGACACAAGTAAACCAGTGCTAAGAGGAAAGTTTATAGCATTTAGTGCATAGATGGAGAAATTGGAGAGATCTCATGCTACCAACTTAAGAGCACACCTGAGAGCTCTAGAAAAAGAAGCAAGTACATCTAAGAGGAGTAAACAGCAAGAAAAATTAAACTGAGGGCTGAAATCAATAAAATATGACAAAGAACAATATAAAGAATCAATGAAAAAAATAGTTGATTCTTTAAAAAAAATGAGATAGACAAACCCTTATCCAAACTGACTAAAAGATGGAGAGAGAATGCTCAAACTCAGAAACTCCATGGGGGCATGACAACAGACAACATGGTATTTCAGAGAATTTTAAGGACATGCTTTTAAATCCTGTTTTTGACCAATTTGGAAAATCTAAAAAAAAAAAAAAATAGATGTTTAGTAAATAGATAACAATTACAAAAGTTAAATCAGGTGTGATGGCACACACCTTAATTCCAACACTAGTTAACAATGGAAGTCTGGAGGTCTGAACAGACAGACAGAAAGTGACAGAGCTGTGTAGAAAGAGGAAGTGATGTAGCTGGATAGAGAGCAAATTAGATGGCAGAACAGCAAGGCATATAGACTTGGGTAGATAGGAAGTAACTCGCATTTGGAAGCTGCAAAGTTGGTGAGGTGAAGTTGGCTGGTGGTTTTCCCTATTTCTCTGATCTTTCTAAGGCTTTCACCTCTACATTTGGCTCTGTGTTTTTATTTAATAAGACCATTTAGAAATTCATCTACAATTGGTATACCAATGCGAGACTCTTGAATTTCCATAAGGCCTAAAAGAGTTTAAAAAGGGCTTCTAAACACACTATAATGAAGCCAAAAACAGCTTTCTCCTGCATGACTCATGCGGGCCAAGATATAGAGATGCCGAAGTATAGAAATTTGGCTCATGGTTGGAGGATAAGGTCCATCATGGCGGGGAGGGCATGACAATGGGAGCATGAGTTGGCTTGTCACAATGTATCACAGTCAGAAAGAAGAGAGCAGACAGGAAGTAGGTGTGTCAGAGAGGAGAAGTAGGCTGTGTCAGAAATGAGAAGTAGGGGTTGTTAGGGAGGAGCCAGGGAGATGGCTCAATAATTGAGAACACTTGCTGCTCTTCCATGGGACCCAGTTCTGCTTTTCTGCATCCACATGGTGAACCACAAACATTTGTAACCTCAGTTCCTGAAGACTCAACAGTTCTCCTGCCTCTGTGAGCACCAGGCTTACATGTGGTATACATGTAGGCCAATATCTATACACATAAAACACAGATAAATAAATCAACAAAAGAAGTGTAGCCAGGCATAGCCTCAAAGTTCCCTATCCCCACTCAGCCATTTCCTTCGGCAAGGCTCACTTCCAAAAGCATCCATACCATTTCAAACAGGACTAAAAGCAGAAGAGAAGTTACTCAAACTCATGTGCCTGTGGGGCACATTTCACATTTGCACCACAACAGTATTTAAACTTCCTGTTCTTTGTGACTTCTTCTCTGTGGTGGGAAAGGGGAGAAGGTGTAGTGGATAGCCATTCCAACATTGGCCTGGAAGTTCCAACCCCCATTGAGGCTTCGGTAATGGTCACGCCCACAAAGCAGGGTGGAGTAGGAAGCAGAAGACCCAGGATCAAGAGGAGGGCTCTCTCTTGGTTCTGGGACGCTGGATGCAGGAGTTAGACCGAGCAGAGTTCTCCAGAGAACACTGCGGGACTGCGATATACCTTTGCCAGACCCTACAACCTATCCCTTCATTTGTAAGTTACCCCACAAAATAAATCTCCTTTTTAACTACGTGGAGTGGCCTTAATAATTTCACCAATAAGAAGGAGTCTAGCATTGTTCAGTCATCTGTTTGGGCAAATGAAAAATAGAGTATGCTTACAGGATCCACTTTTAAAGGGGAATAGGATTAACTGGGTTTAGATGCCTGAGATTTCAGCTGTCTGCTTCATTAGCTAACAAAGGTGTGAATCATTTGAGTTTCAGGAAATTGGTAGTTTTCCAGTTCTTATTTGTTGGAGACCTTGCTCCAGATGGGTTTATTGACTTGGGACAGAGGTGTGGAATCTGTGCCAAGATGAGACTGTGACCACCAGTTGTTATTCAAGAAAGAGCACCAGTTATTTTTCTTAATTTATACAATTTCAATGGATTGCATGGACAATTTTACAACCAGTTTTACTTCCTGTTTTAAAAATGATTACGGTAATTACTAGTTTGTTCCTTGCCTCTTTCCCTGCCATCTCCCAACTCTCTCACCAGTAGCCATTGCCTTTTTGATCGATATCTCTATCATTAGAAGCACAAGCAGTTTTTCAAGCTTCAAAGGAAATTTTCTAGCTAGGCACACATACATGTAGAACGGTGTATCCAATTGGCAGCACGTGAAGTTACAGCATCATGCAGGGTAAGAGATGTAAATATGTGGTAAATATGTACATCTTCAGCATCTGTTAGGGTCTGGGTTCTCATTATCAACTGACCATGCAGAGATGGATCAATCTATTCTACATTTTGTACTGTTCTATCCTCTCTAGCAAACTACCAGATTTTTCTATTTATCCTATAGGCAACATAACCTGGAATTTTACTCTCAATAGTTGGCACTGTTCATCCTTGTCCTTATGTCCATCTCTCTGAGGCATTGGCATAGTTATTAGAAATGAGGGATAGTGGGTTTCTGTGATTGTGCTTCATTCTCTCTTCCTTGACTCATCTCATTGTCTCCTGACACCATCTATTTAATAGTATTTCTTCGAAGCTCTTATGGTTATAATCATTCTTCCCAGAGCAGTCACACAAATACGTGATGTTAAACTTCATGGCCTATTGTGGCTCATTCGGGCCAGCAGTATGGCTAGCACAGTGAGAGCACAGAGCACACATAGTGCACACACTCCTGAAGTTGTACACAGAATCATGCAGCGAATCTCCACAAGTGGATCAGGATCTCCAAACGTGTCACTCATGCTGTTCTCAAGCATTGCTCCTTGAAGAGTGTATGGCTCCTGCCACTTACTATAGGAATTAAATACTGAAACCAGAACAGCTTCTGAGGTTATTCAGTGCAACTGAAGTTTTCTCTGGTCCTACCCAGCCCCACAGACCCTGCAGCCACTTATAAAATAATCACTCAGAAGCTATGTTAATTAAAATTGCTTGGCCGTTAACTCAGGCTTATTATTGACTAGCTCTTACACTTTTTCATGGAATGTGGAAGAAGTCAAGGGCTCCTTTTAAATTAGTTACTATATTACCATGTCTGTATCAGCTGAGGTGCATTATGCATGATGGGGATGGTGACTGAAGGAAAGGCACAGCTTTCTGAAAGAGAAAGAAGAGAACAAGGTGATTCCAGGAAGTACAGGCAGATGATAGATCTTCCTGAGCCAAAATGCAACTAGCCATATGCAAAAGTGTAACTTAGCAGTTAAATGATAAAGGAATCTGAAATTAAAATGAAGAATGTTCTAATCTTACCTTCAACAACTAGAGTGCAGAAATAACTATCCTTCCAATGATAAGAAAAGACTGGACACATTGAGAATGAGTGACCTGGGTCCACTGAACAACTGACATTTTGGTACAAACTGTGGAGAAACTAGAAGTTACACAGACTCCCTGGTAGGCAGATAGGGAAAGGCACTATGGCTAGGTAAGTTTTCAAGCTTACAAGGTGGCTGACTACTTCTACCTCACCCTTCTGACCTGAGAGCAAAGCCTGGCAGCTGAAAACACAGGCCCTGTAGACTCCTGTCTCCTGCTGGAAGACTCCTGCGGATAGACGACCTCAACAAGTTCAAGGATGATCAGAACAGGGCACACAACAGTTGTGGGCCATCAGCCATCCAGTCTTTCTTCAAACTGACCAACTTAAGTAAGAGGAGAAAGACTCTTAGGAGACTTAAAAATAAACCCAGCCCCTGAGAAAAGGCGGCATTTTTCCTCTTGTCCCTCTGCTTTTGGGGTCCTTTTCTCTGTGTGTCTACTACATGTGTATGTTTCCTCTTTTCAATAAATGCCTTTCTTCAAATGTTGATTCTGTCTGCTCTTGCTTGCTGGGTTTGAAAATTCTCCTTTGCTGCCCAGAGAGCTCAAGGTCTTTTCTGCTTTTTAATTCTTTAACTGACAGAGAAAAGCAACCCGTCAAAAACGCTAAGGTCTGGAGAGTTGGTGAATCCATCCACTGCTAAGGTATGATTACTTCAAGGGGTTGGGGATGGCTTCAGGCTGCAGCCAAGACCTCTAAGCAGAGGAAAAGATACTGTATCTGATCATCATTCAAATACCCATGAACAATGTCTTGCTTGTTTACAGCGCATGTGTCATACGTGCCCAGAGGAAGTCATAGAAGTTTAAAGGACAAAGAGAGGCCTGACAAAACCATCTTGTGCCATTTTCGAATAACTTTAGCAAGGATACTCTATCATGACTCTACTTACAAAGACGTCCAGGATCATGCTAACCTAATCTATGCTGTCATGCTTAGGGTGTTGACTGTTCCTGATGTCCCCAGGGGATGCAAGAAATGGAATGAGTCTGAGAAGCCTGTTGGGTGCTAAGAATACATTCAAGGCATGCATATACAGTGTCCAGTGAAAGAACTAAGATTGTTACTCAGGGAAGCTGAGCTATGATTTTAGAACAAGGCAATGGGGTGTAAAATGGCAGTGTTCTGTGTGTTGTTCTATAACATCTTCTGAAGTGTGACACTCCTTAGGACTCAGAGTTCTAAAGTGAGGTTGGACTGCTTAGGACATAGGAAGAAAACAACTGAAAGTCTCAGGAAGTCCTTGAAACTGACTGGACGTATAACACCCCTTCTTCAAGGTGCCGTCAGTGATAAGTTCTGTTGAAGAAACCAAGGCCAGACAAGCTGCTAGAGAAAGAGCTCAAACTGCCAAACTTCTTGGAAGAAAGCCTCCAACATCCCGGGTCATACAAGGAGCTTCAGGGGTCCAGCCTTTGTGAATTGTCACCCTGACTGAAGTGGGCTTTTGGTAATGCAACTGTCTTTCAAAAATTGTCCCCGATCTGGTAAGTAACCACAAAACCTCATGGTTCACCAGATTGGATTTGGTGGAATCATTGTTTTTGTCTGCTGTTGGTTCCCTAACCAAGGTGTTGAGACATTTCTATTTCATCTAGCATATGTTTAAGGCTTTAAGTTTAAACTCTGCTTAAAAAAACCCAATAAGTTAAAAATCCTATTTTTAAAAAGGAAAAATAGTACTTAGGCTGAATATGAAAATTTAAGGGAAAAATACTAAATCAGGAAAACAGGCACAAACATAGACAGAGAGAATCATGCACCCTGAACATAGAGCACCATGTGTCCTCAACAGAGAGAACTATGCACCCTGAACATAGAGATTCATGCACCCTGAATGATGTCTTTTCGTATTGTGGGATTCAATAGTACTTGCTGTTCTAAAAGTGATCTCTAATCAGTATAGAAGAAGCAGGACATGCAGGCTTTATCCCAGAAGATATATGTCCAGCTGGTGGTACAGTAAAACAGGAGAGTATGGCTGAGAGTGGAGGCCAGATACTGAGGCCTAAACCCCTAGTATCATGGGAAGTCACTTCTGTCTGCCCCCTGTAAAATGTGGAATATTTATTTATAAGTTACCACAAGAATTCAACAATGGCTATTTATACAAAGTCCTTAGAACACTTTAGAAATGCCAGGAATAATAGACGTTTTAAAAACATTAATTGGGGCCAGCCAGCTAGCTTGGAGGTGAGGACACTGTTTTCCTAGGCTGACAAATTGAGTTCAATTCCTGGAAACCCACATGGTAAATGGAGAGACCAATTCCTACACAATGTCTTCTGACCTCTATGTGAATACCATAGCACAAGTGAAAAAGCCCACATGTATACACACACACACACACACACACACACACACACACACACACACACACAGAGTAAATGTTTAAAAAAATAACTTGAGGTAGCATAAATGAAAGAGCTTCTGGAAACACAAAGTGCTGGTGCCATTACTCCAGGCCTTTGGAGCATCTCTATTTCCAGGCTTGCTTACATAGCTTTTGATGGCAAGTACCTCACTAATTACAGAATTTTCACAGTGATGGAGGATGCAGATAATTTCTTCAAAATAAACTTTTCACATTTTGCACGTAAATTCACCGATTGTGCATGAAGGCCAAGAAAGCCTCATGGCTTTATTAAATTGATCGGCGTCTAATAACTTAATTATCTACAGAAACAGATGTTGGTTCACCAGAAAACAAATGATTTTATCCACAGTGAGGACAATTAAACCACCCAACACTGCAGAGATCTTCCAAATGACTGCAGTAAGGCTGCAAGGGGAGGAGACAGCGGCTCATCAGGCTTCTGTGAAGACTTCATTTGTTTAGAAGAGCTCAACATGAACTTTCTGGTTATACAATTTAATCATTGTTGTGTGCATGATTTTAGGGAGTGGAAGGGCACAAGTGTCACAAGGTACATATGGAAATCAAAGGAAAAGTTGTGTCTCAGGGATCAAACTTACGGTATCAGATTTGGTGGTAAGTGCTTTCATCCACTGAGCCATTGCTCTAGTTTGCTTTTTATTGGGATAAACTGTTTTCCAATGGGAGGAGAGGTGGGGAAGAATTTAGAACACAGGGAGGGAAAGTCATTAACAGGATATATCATGTGAGGTAAAAAAGTATTTTCAATAAAAGGGGAAAAACTTCTCTGAGCAAAAGCAATGTTGGGAGGAAACTGTTTCTTTGGATTACAGGTTCCTGTCCATTGTTGAGTGAGGGAATCCTGAGCAGGGGCTAAAAGCACAAATTGACGGTAGGAATTGAAGCAGAGACCGTGGAAGAATGCCAAACTGGCTTGTTCCCCGAATTGGTCAGCTATTTTTCTCATCTAGCACAGACTCTACTCCCAAACCCTGCCCAGGAAGGGCTTAGCCTAGAGTGAGCTGGGCCCTCCTACATCAATTAGGAGTCAATGAAATGTCCCATAGACATAGTCACAGGCCAATATGATGATGCCAGTGCTTCAGTCTCTTCTCAGGTGTGTCAAGTTGACATGCAAGATGAGCCATCACAGTCAACTTGACAGCCCCAAGGCACAAGTGAATTTCATGTGAAAATTTTCATAATCCCATTGGACTCTAGTTTGGAAGACTGCCTGAATACACACACACACACACACACACACACACACACACACGGGGAGGGGAGGGGGAGAGGGGGACACATTTCTTTCCCTATGGTTTGAGTATGTCCCCAAAGGCTCATATCCTGGAAGCCTCAGTCCCCAGTGTGGTGAGACATGTTGGAGTGAAACCTTTGATAGATGGCGCCTGGGTCTGCGGACATGGCTCACTGGGTAATTTGTTGTTACAGCCTCCTTGTTGAAGTTCCAAGCCAGTGAGAGTCCCTACCTCAAACAAACAGAGGAAGTTACCTGAGGATGACATCCAAGACCTTCCTCTAACTTTCATAGGCATACATATAGACACACACCACCCCACACAGTCATACACACAAGGTGCGGTCTAGTCTTTACATCATGCTATTCTACTCTTGGAAGGAATTAATGCTGGTATTGAAGAAATCTGGAAACCTCTGAGAGTCCTGCTCAGAGGAAGTGCCAGTTCATTCTATATAAAACATTAAGAACACACTCAAAGTGCAATGTGTGATGTCACTCTGTGTATTAACGCCTCTGTGAAAGCTGGTCTATGGTGACATTTGGGTCTTGTGCATAGAGTTTTCACATGGCTTTCCACCCTGTAACATTTATCTGCATTTCAGATAACCTGGATTTGATAGCACAGTAGAAAGGGTCAAATGAATCATAGATTCAGGGGTAAGAAAAACAGGAACACCCCATAGAATGTAATGATTTATTCCAGTGAGACAGAGTGAGGGAAGGAGAGGGAAGAGGTGTTACAGAGTATTAGCTAATGCTTCTCAATAATTTACCAATCAATTAAAATGCCATTATCATTCTCCTTTGCCACTTATCTCCTGTGATATTTAAAGGTCATGTGGGTGCTATTGGGAAGGACAGCTATTAACAGATACATGAAATAGCATTTCCAACCCTAGTGTCAAGGTAATTTTCCATTCTAGCTCAAGTCCTACTCTCCAGGCACAAGGACAGATGTTTGACAACTCTAGCATACTTAAAGAAATGAGAAGTGGGAGGGAGGCCTGGTGGAATATAATAATTCGAAGCCAAAACGACAGACACTGGGGAGATGACCCAGGCAATAAAGCATTACTGTGCACGCTCGAGGACCTGAATTGGGACCCTCACTATCCCTTTTAAAAGCCAGTTTCAGTGGTGTGTGCCTGTAATCCTAGCACTTGAAAGACAGCGACAGGAGGATTCCTGGGGCTCACTGGCCAGTCAGGATACAAATCAGTGAACTCCAAGTTCAATGAACTAAATAAAGAGGAAAGCAACCGGAGAAGGAACCTGGTGTTGACCTCTGGCCTCTACATGAATATACATGTGCACTCACATTCTTGTAAGCAACCACTCACACAGAGGCAAGTGCCTTTTGCATTTTCTAGTGGGGCCAGAAGATGACAGAGCATGCCAAATTAACACCCACATTTATGTTAGCCAGGCTCCAAGGATGAACAATTTTTTTGAGGACAAAAATATTTCAGTTGTAACTATAGTTTATTAACTACTTAGCTAATAATTAGCTAGTTTTTAATTCTTAATATTTGTCACAAGTTGTATTAGATACATTTCAGTCATATTATCATCTATTCTAATAATAAAAACAATACAGTACATATCCTCATTTTATAAATTAAGAGACCAAAGACAAAAACTGGAGATATGAATCATTGATAAAACAATCACTATACAAACATGAGGCTCTGAGTTCAGATTCCCAGCAATCATGTAAAAGCAGGACCCGTTGATGCATGTCAGTAACCATAGCACTGGGGGTTTCATCAGGGCAGGTATAAGAGGATCCCAGAGGCTTGTTTTCCAGCAAGTCTAGGCAACATGATGAGTTTGATGTTTAACAAGGTTCTTTCTTTAAAAATAAGGTAAAGAACAACAGAAGAAAACACCGAGTGTCTGTCTTCGGCCTCCACATGTTCTTGCATGTTCAAGCATGGCCCCTCATGCCACACACTAAAATAAAAACAAACAAGCAAATGGAGAAAATAAACAAAACAAACAAACAGAGAATAAAACCACACAAAACTAAGACAAAACTCACAGTATCATGTGGACTCTGGTCTTAATACTTCACAAGTCTCAATTACTTGTTTGGAATCTATCTGTTATTTTCTTATTTCCTCTAATGTTCTGAAGTTTACCAATTGTCTTTGTTACTGTTCTATTGCTTTGAAGTGGAACCACGACCAAGGAAACTTATAAAGGAAAGTATTTAATTGTTGGCTTGCTGACAGTTTTGGAGAGTTAGTCTGTGGACATCATGGCAGGGAGCACAGCAGCAGACGGGGGCATGGTGAGCTCACAGCTGAGGGAAAGAACTTAAGACTGGGCCTGGTATGGGCTTTTGAAAATTCAGAGCCCACCTCCAGTAACAGACTTCCTTCAATTAAACCACTCCTCCTAAACCTTTTTAAATAGTGATACCAACAAACATTCAAACATATGAACCTACAAAAGCTGTTCGCATTCAAACCACCATATCAATTATGTTAAAAATGGCATTTGGAAGAAGAATTTATTTACTTAACAAATGGAAAGATTCAGTACTGGCTCTGGAACACCCATTGGAAAAGATTAATGAAGATCATGAGTGGATATTTAAATTCTTAATTTGAAAACAGGTCGGGCATCAAAATGGTCCAGTATCCAGCTGATGAAAATATGTAGCTCTTGCCTCACGGAGGATCAGAGACCAACCATGTTTATTCTGAAGCCAAATATGAATGACAATGGTTCTTATTTGTTAAGAATGTCATATAGTTTTCATGAGAACAGAACAAAGAATTCTAGATGAAGGCAATTTTCAAATACATTGGTAGGAACATAGATAGCAGGGTGATAGAAAACCTGGGGACCTGTGTGCTGGTCAGTTTCGTTTGTCAACTTGAGGCAAGCTGGAGTCACCTGGGAAGAGGAAACAGCTGAGGAACTGATTCCATCGGAATGGCCTGTGAGAAAGTCTGTGGGGAGTTTTCTTTATCAGTCATTGATACAGAAAATCCTGTGCCACCCTTGGCAGTGCCATTCCTGGACAGGTGGAGCTTGCTATACAGCAAAGCAACTGAGCAAGCCAGGAGCGCAAGCCTTTAATCCTGTCCCTCCGTGGACTCTGCTTCAGTTCTTGCCTGCGTGTCCCATCTTCGGTTCTATTCTGACCTCCCTCAGTGATGGACTAGGACATGGAAACACAAGTGAAATAAACCCTTTCCTCCCAAATTCTTCTGGTCATGGTGTTTATCACAGCGATAGAAAGCTAACGATGTCACTGTGCTATCAGCCTCAAACGCAACATGAAGACATCCTCAGCCTTTGGACTTGTGGAAGGTACGAGTTCTTTTGTATGTTTTCAAAAGGAATGACCTAATAGTTGTAGGATGTTAGGTCACAGAAGAGGTGGCAATAAGTGGTCATTTATGGGGCTATGAAAGCACAAGACAATTTTCCTCTGGACCGGCAACATTCTTACTCCCTGTAGTCATAGAAGGTCTAATTGCGGCATGGTTAACACAGGTACAGCTTTCTCTGGGAACTTCAGACCACAGTCCTAACAATCATGTGTTCTGCCCATAGTGCCTCAGCACACACGGGAAATGGTAAGTCACATACAGAAAATTATTTGTGATGAGATGGCTCATTCTGAAAGGCCACATCCCTCTTGATCAACACCCATATCAACCTTGGTTGATAATATTATGTGATCATCTGACCATTGCTGGAAATACTGCAGTGAGAATTCCTTTTCTGGGAAGATGTAAAGAATGTCTACACCTCTCAAAAGTCCCAACAGAAAACCAAAATACAGTTCCACTAGAGTTTGCTCCAGGGAACCCTGAATTTATTGGGCTTAGCTGAAGGTCATGAGTGAGACACAGGAGTGTGTAAGACTCCATCTGCATTTGAAAGTCATCTGCATTGAGAATGGCTTCTGCATATCCACACAGTTACTGCCCTTTCTCCAAGACCTCTGGAAGAAGTGCATAGAAATGGCTGTAGCAGTGATCGGAATCTCTCTGGGGAGGTTCCAATGACCCACTAGTCTCTGTTGAGAAAATGTCTGTAACCAAGAAGCTTGATTGCTATGGACTCTTAATAGCAGGCACAGCTGAAGACAGCAACTTCTTTGCCTGGAGGATCACATTTTAAAATAAATACATTGTTTTGCTAAAGCTGTCTGTTGTAATGTCCCAACATTGTGCAGTACTCCTTTGAGTTCAGTGAGTCTCCAGGGATGAGAGCCGAGAGTGTAGCCAAGTAGGACCAGCCAGGAGCTGACAGGAAGGAGTCAAAGGCAAATATCTCACCTACTGTGGTTTCTCCTTTCTGTTCATTCTCTTAGTCATTTTCTGCTTCACTCTGCTATGGGGCATTTTTTTCCATGGCTGTGACTTTAAGAGGCGTGGCCATTGTAAAGGGGAAAGGTTACTGAAACTTTGGAATATGAGGGTGAGTGTGAGGCTCACTACTACTGTTGTATGATCAACAAGCTGGGTCAAGACTCCAGTACAAGCAGAGTCTCAATGTGCTCCTGTCTAAGGTGCCACATTTTAAGGTTCTAAAACATGAATGGATGAGAGCTGAGGGGATGGCTCATTAGGTAATGTGATTGCCGTATAAGAATGAGGACCAAGTTTGATCCCAGGACCATGGCAGTATGTGCTTATAACACCAGCACAGGTAAATTCTGGACCCACTAGACAACTAGCCTAACCTACTTGGCAAGTTTTAGGTAAAAATAAGAGACAGAGTGGGATGGTTGGCACTCAAAATAGCATGCATGCTCTCTCTCTCTCTCTCTCTCTCTCTCTCTCTCTCTCTCTCTGTCTCACACACACACACATACACAAAACCTCTTACACATTTATACCTCTTTTAACACACACAAACACACATGACTGCTTATACATCTACACCTCTTTTAACACACACACACACACACTCACACAAAACCTCTTACATATCTCTTTAAAATCTGAGAGTTCTTTCTGTGCTCAACCTGCTGGCCAAGGGATCGAGCACATTGGAATGAGCTGACAGTTTGGGGAAGACAAAGATTTCTATAGTTCTGAGGGGTTTCCCCTGCCATGAAATGCCATCATTATTTCTCACTATATCCATAAAACCACAAAAGCATTAATTGAAGATTTTTATCATGAAATAATTGCATATTTAGTAACATATCCTTAATACACTTGGCTTTCTTATCACAGCCCTTTAAATAATACTTAAAAATGGCCTCATTGCACATTATTTTAATTGGTAATTGAAATAGTGGAATGCAGTGCTTTTCCATTCAAGGGAGAGCACAGAAACATGGAAAATCATCTGAGTTCCTGATTAAAAAATAATTGGGTCTAAAAGAAGGAAATTATGAAAATCATCCAGCTTGGTAAAAATGTAGACAAACAAAAGTATGATATTATAAATGGGCAGAATTAAAAAAAGTTTAATGCTTGTACACCATAAACCCCAAATAGTAAGGGGGCAAAGTGAGAGGTAGGACAGTATGGATTACTGTAAAATGTTACCATTAGGAAATAGCTAGGTGCCGAAGAAATAGTTCAGCAGCTAAGAGAAACTGCTGCTTTCGTAGAGGGCAGGAGTTCAGTTCTCTGTACCAGGCGAGTACCCACAATACCCCTTACTCCAGTTCCAAGCTCTCTAGCACCTTCTTCTGGCCTCCACAGACAACTGAACTCATGTACTCGTACACATACACAAACATACACATATACCTACACATACAAGTAACTAAAAGTAAAGTATTATCCCCACATTTACTCTATCCCTCTGTAGTGTATATATGAGAGAAAGAAACCTATGTGCTTAAAACTTCATTGTTTTCTTAAAAATGAAGCAATTTTTTGTTTAACCATAGTACATTATTAGCATTTAGAAATTAACACTGATTCATTGTTATAGCTTAATCTACAAATCCCTGAGATTCCATGTCTTAATGATTCCTCTAAAACAAAGACAGTACAAACCATCTCTCTTCAGTCTCTTCTGACTTCTTACTGTCTGGAACACTCCCTTTCCAATCTTTTCTATTTGTTGCTTTAATGTTTTTAATGATAACATTTGTTAAACTCAACTACTTTAAATTTCTTTAGAATTCATATAGATACTTAAATAAAAATTTTATAAGTTATTTAGTAGATTAAAATATAGTTAGAAGTATTATATAACATATTCAGAATTTGATCTGTGACAGGCAAACACCAGAGTTTCTATTTTCTCTGTGAAGACATTTTATTCTTTTTTTTTAACTCTCTTGACTGATATTTTTTGAATACAGCCAAATTATTAAGTAAAATATTCTGCACTTTGAGAATTTGTTTTCTATGATTTGATTTATTAAACTAGCAATATTTTACAATTATTAGATTTAAGTTAGGCATATTTGATAGGAATATCTCTCACAGTTTGAAACAAAATCTTAAAAAAGAACTCTGGAGTTGGGACAAGAGATAGCTCAGCACTTAAGGGCACTTGCTGCTCTTTCAGAGGATGGCATTCAGTTCCAAGCATCCACATGGAGGCAACCAAACTCACAACCGCCAATAAGTAAAGTTCCAAGAGAGCTGGCTCCTGGTGACATCAGACAGACATACAGTACACTTATGTACATACTGGCAAAAACATGTAAACACATTAAATAAAAATAAACAAATCTGAAGAACAACAACCACAAAAATAATTAAATAGGAAGTGGTAGATGTTTTACCCTTGAAAATCTCTTTTAGCTTAGTACATATCATAATAAATCCTAGTGCCAAATAGACTTCTGGCAAAGTTCCCAAAGAATGCTCCCACCACTAACATGCTCCCATCTCACCCTGTTGTTGAGGTAGTGGGCAAGAAGCAAACTGTGACCAGTGACAGTACTGGAGCTGGAGACATTACTTGGTTGGTAAAGTGATCACCTGTCTAACATGTGGACGTGATTCTGATCCCCAGGAATTTTGTAAAAAAGCTGGACATGGTAGCTCAATCATGGAATCCTAGCTCCTGGTAAACTGAGACAAGTGTTTTCTTGTCCTGGTGTTGCCTAGCCAGGCAGCCTAGTTTATTCAAATCCCAGGCCATTGAGAGACCCTGTCCCCAAAAAACAAGATGGATTGAGTCTGAAGAGCAATACCTAAGGGTGACTCATTGCCTCCATAGACACTGGCATACACACATGCAGTAACACAAACACAGACACCCATGCATACACCAAGGAACACAGAGTTCTTAAAGTTTATTCAAACAAGAAATGTTGTAGAACTCACAAGTATCTGGGTCCAGCATGATACAGAAGGCACTTCCTATAGCGATGTTGAGCTGTATCTCTAGCCAGAGAGCAGTGAAAGGTATGCAGAGACTACCTGATTGGCAGGGTTTTCTTTTCCTCACTGAGTGTAATTTGTCAGCCTTCAGGCTGAGCTGCACTGACAGTTCGGCTATTGAGGCTTGCTGAGGTTCAATTGCCTACTAACCAGGTTCACTCCTAACCTAGGTCCCATCTTGATTACACATGAAATGTGCTTGCAGTTGATGACACCCTAAGGTGGTTTTTAGTCATGCAAGTATGGAGGTCAGTACAGGTCAGATTTAACATGAGGGACCATCATGTTTCCAGATCCAGAAGGTTTCACTCCTCCATCCTTTTGGCCTCCAAAGGAGCCTGGGTGAAATATGAGTCCTATGTCTGCAAATTCACTCACATTGGTGACAATTACACTATGTAAACAGATGTGCAACTGTTATCACTATCAAATCTAGAACATACACATCACTCCCAAAAGAAGCCTGAATATGCTGTCAGTTCAATGTGTCTCTACTGCCACATCCAAGAAACCACAGCTCAGTGTTACTGTGTAGAAGTGCCTATTCTGGCCAACTGATACAAATAGAAACACTGTTAATGCAATGTTCTTAGTGCAAAGCATAAGCAACCTTCCCTATGTGGCTTCTTTATCTTAAAGTGTTAGCAAAGATCACCAGTATCTCAGCATGTGTATTGTATTCCTCTTTATTTCAAAATGATGTTCTATAATGAAGAATGGATTTTGATTACCTGTTTATTCACAGATGATGTGGTGGTTTAAATGAAAATTACCCCAAAGGCTCAGGGAGTGGCACTATTAGGAGGTGTGGCCTTTGGCAGTAGATGTGGCCTTGTTAGAGGAAGTGTGTCATTGGGGGTGGGCTTTAATGTTTTCAGAAGCCCAAGCCAAGCCCAGTGGCTTACTTCCTCTTTCTGCTGTCTGCTGATGTGGATGTAGAACTCTCAGCTACCAGCACTTTGCTAGCTTACTGCCATATTTTCAACCATAAAAATAATTAATTAAATATCTAAATTGTAAGCCAGTCCCAATTAAATGCTTTCCTTTATAAGGAAAGGATTGTGGTCATTGTGTCTCTTCACGCAACAGAAACCCTAACTAATACAGATGGATATTCAAATGGTTTCCATTGTGGGCTATTAAGAAAAATGCTAGACTGGAAGGTCTCTTAGTTGGTAATGTGCTTGCTTTGCAAACATGAGATTCAGTCCCAGAACCCATGTAAAACTATGGGCATGGTGGTGCCCACCTGTAGTTCCATGCTGGAGAGGTCAATTTTATTGTCAACTAATTCCATGGAGAAATATTTGCTTTTGTAAAGAAGTTATGATCCATGTTAAATAAAAACAGCATCATGAATAGGAGAAAGCAGGCTTTACAAGATAGCAGACAGATCAAAACTATGATTATCATGGCCTCTATGGATAGCTGCATTAATGTATACACACACAACTACAACAACTAGAACAAATAAAAACAAAGTGTGTTTAAAATAATGATATATATTTGAAAATTTCTGAGTTAAGGCTTTAAGTGTTTTACACACACACATGCACACACATGACATAATACATATTTGAAGAAATACACATGTCAAAAATCAGGATTTTGCCATTCTACAGTATGTTCAGTGACTAAGACACCCTGTCACATAAAACATGATATATGGGTCCTGATGAACCAAGGCTGTCTTTAGGATTTATTTCTTCATTTTCACAGTAACTGTGTATCTGTACTCCCATAACTTCTAAAATGTTTCTCTTTTCTTCATAGTACATGCATCAGAGCTTTCTATAATCATGGGAAACCTCACACTGCATATCATACTTGTGTATAGACCCATTAAGAGAATGGAAAGAGTCTACACAGACAACTTATGTATGTATGTGCAGGCAGATATGTACAAAGCATCATGCTGTACACTGCTGTGCTTGGGACCTGCAATGTTCCCCAACTTCCTACATGTTAAAAACTTGATCCCCTACTTGTGGTGCTATTGGAAGGTACTGGAAATTCTAGAGGTGGGCTAACTGAGAGGAAGTTAAGCCATTGTGACATTGGGTTACTGGCCTTTTTATCTTTCTGTAAAGTTTGTAGGCTATTCTGAGATGATCAGCTTACTCTTCTGCTCACTGCCATAAATTCTGCCTCACCACAGGTCTTGAAGCCATGGGGCCAATCATGCACAGACAGAAGCCTATGAATCCATGAACTAAAATAGAACCTGCCCCCTTAACTTCATTTTTCTAATGCATTTTCTCACAGTGATGGAAAGACTGTGTACCACATGGGTACCTGGTGTCTTCAGACAGCAGAAAAGGGCATCCGAAACTGGTATGAAGTATACTTACTATCCAACATTTGTGTGCTAAGAACTGAACCTCGATTCTCTGGAAAAGCAACAAGTATTTGAACTGCAGAGCCATCTCTCAAGGCCCACATCCACATTTTGAAAAATGAAATTGGTGTTTTTATGGTAACACATAGAAATCATGGGAACCCCTACTGTGCACTGTACTGAACACTCGCCACCAAAGCCATGAAAGCTGGTCTACACAGTCCATCTTCTTCTGCCTTGTCACACTCCTAGAGCACTGTTTCCAGCAATACACACTGAAATATTTTCAAAGATTAAACATATCATGTACATCTGGTGCTCCTGATGTAAGTATGTGTACCATGTGCTTACAAGTGCCTGTGGAAAACAGAAGAATGTGTCAGATCCTCTCTAACTGGAGTTGCAGGCTGTTGTGAGTTGCTTGATATGGATGTTGAGAACTGAACCTTGGACCCTGCAAGAACAACCAATGTTTTTAACCATGGAATCATCTCTCTGGTCCCTTAAAAAATGTTTATGCACATGTATATGTGGGGTGGTGGTGGTTATGTATGTGTGTGTGCTTGAAGGCTATTGGATGACCTTGGATGTTGTTGACCAGGCATGGTCCACCTCATTTTCTGAGACTAGGTTCCTCACTGGCCTGGAGATGCACATGTAGGCTACGCTGGCTTGCCTGCCTATCTCCTTTTCCTCAGTGCTGAAATTACAAGTAGGCACTACTGCAAATGACATTTTATGTGGGTTTAGGGATCAAACTCTTAGCGTGATGCTAAGGAAAATACGTCACCAACTAAGACATCTCGTGCCCTTGGCAATGCAGCTCTGGTCTATTGACTGAACTGCTTCTTTGCTCGCTGAACCACTCTTCCTCCAAGGTACTGCTTGACCTGCGACCTTCTTGAAAAATGCTTTGCTTTAACAGTTTTACTAACTTACCCTTTGAGGATACATGCCTGGGACTAATGTATTCCATTAATTGACAAATATCAATGTCACATATTAATTATACATGAAGAAAGATAATACTGGTCATCGTGTAAATGGGTGTTAAAATACTGGATTTGGCAGATTTATATTCATAAACAAATCTACTTAATGAATATCATATATCTTAGCCATCCATGCTGGATAGTTTTATGTCAACTTGACGAAAGCTAAAATCATCTGAAAGGAGGGGATCTCAATTAAGTAAATGCATCCATAACATCAGGTTTCAGGCAAGCCTGAAGGGTATTTTCTTGACTGCTGATTGAAAGGGGAGTACCCAGTCAATTGTGGGTGGTGCCTACCCTGTGCCGGTGGTTCTCAGTTCTATAAAGAAACAGGCTGAGAAAGTAAGTAAGCATCACCTTTCCATGGTCTCTGCATCAGCTCCTGCCTCCAGATTCCAGCCCTGTTTGAGTTCCTGTTCTGTCTTCCTTCAGTGATGAACAGTACTGTGGGAGTTTAAGCCAGAAAAACACTTTACCCCTCAACTTGCTTTTTTGTCATGGTGTTTCGTCACAGTAATGGTAACTAAGACAACAACTAATTCAGTTCTTCACCCCAGAGCCATACATCATTATTTTGGGAAAATTGCCATTCTCTGTAGGATGCTTTTCAAAGAGAATGGCACTCAATACCAACTGCCACCACAATATCACCAGGCAAGGTTGAACAGAAAGGCACAGCATGGCAGAGTCTTTCAAACCCCATCTATGTTCCTAAAAATATCAGGAGAAAATAAGCTTTGCTGACTCGGCTGGGTTCACATCCTGTTATATTATTACTCACATTTCACACAAACATTTGTAAGCACCTATCATAGCCAGATGTTACCGTGTTTTGCAATTGAAAAATTAAGGAAATGGAGAGGGTTCTCAGTGGTTAGAAGTACTTGCTGTGCCATCATGAAAACTAGAGTTCATATCCTAGCACCCAGGTAGGAAGCTGTACATCCCACAAATGCTGGCAGCTCTAGCCTAGCCCCCAGGGATAGGATTCCCCTTTCTGGTCTCCACACATAGGTATAAATATATTTGTGAAGGCACGTGCACACACACGTTAAATAAATAAATAAATATGAATTTCTTTTTTCATTTTCATATATGTGTGTAGTGTGCATGTGTGTTTATACAGGTATGTGGGTGCATGTGTACGTGGGTGTGCACATACATGGATTTGCATACCTGTGGTGGCCCACCATAGGGAATTATAGGACATTACTCATCCTCCTTATTCACTGAGGCAGAGTCTCTCTGTCAAAACTGCCCCTCATCTATATGTTTGGGCTGTCTAGCCAACTTGTTCTGGGGATCTCACGTCTCTGCTTTTGGGTTATCATGCCCATTTGTCATTTATTCATGGGTCTTTGGGAACTTGAACTCTCAACCTCATGCCTGAATGGCAAGTGCTTCAACCACTAAACTATTTCCTCACTCACAATAAAAGAAACCTGGAAACACCTCAGACACATAAATCTCAATAATCCAAGGTTCTGAGTCAGAGACCTCTCTGTGCAGATTTCATTCATAACAAGAAGGTGCAATTTTAAGGGGTACAGACATCTGTCCCCCCTCCAGCTTCTCTATTAGACAGTACTGACAGTGCACTGTTTCCATAGCTACTTGGATAATTAGATATGCCCAATAATGGGAGAAAGTCACTAAAACAGTGGTTGGATGAGGGACCACACATTGAAAATGTGCTGGCATCAGAAACAGGAAAAGTGACTTCTTACCTGTAAATTAACTGTAATTTGTAGGATAGCTTGAAAACTCAATTTAGTTTCAAGGGAACAGAATGGACTGATTAGCATTTGCTACTTTCTTTGGCACTATTTGGATACAATATAGATTCCTTCTGCCTGTAGTGTCTTTTTTATTTTATCATAGAAAAAGAAACACCCTGTTCACAAGAATGAAATGAGATAGTTGTGGATGAAATAATCAAATCTAGTTCCCGCCTTTACCTTATTCAGCTCTTTTCTTTCTGAGCTTGATAAATTATTTCTGATTTGCCACTGAGAATATTTGCCTCAGAAAGTTACTTTCAGCAGAGAATCAGCTCTCCAACACTTCATTTTATAGTTCCAGTTTGGGAAGCAGTTGAGTGCAGGAAGGTCCGTGTGAATGCAAAGAGCCTCCCCCTCTTCTAAATGCTCACACCATGAGTGAGCGGCTTGGCCATCAGAATTCTATAGGATAAGAGAAACAAGTTTGGAATCCTTTTCTCAACCACAGGTTGTCACATGTCTAAACTTTATCCCTTTCCCATGGCAGCCTGTGTGTGACTCAATGTTAGCTGTTGTGCTGGTTAGTTTTCTCTTTGCTTTGTCAACACAACGTATGATTGAAAAATCTGGGAAGAGGAAATATCAACCGAAGAATTGCCTCCATCAGATTGGCCTGTGGTCACTTCTCTGGGACATTTTTTTTTCTTTTTCTTTTTTTTTTTTTTTGCTTAATGATTTGGCATGGGAGGGCCAAGCTCACTGTAGGCATTTCCATCCTTGGGCAGTTGGTCCTGGATTAAACTAATTAAAAAAAAAAAAAAAAAAAGCAGGCTGAGCAAATCATGAGGAACAAGTCAGTGAGCAACACCCGCTTCAGGGCCTCCACATTGCTTCCTGCCTCCAGGCTCTTCCTTGGGTTCCTGCCTCTGATATCCCTGCACTCTGAGCTGTAAATTGTACAGTAAAAACCCTCCTCCTCGAGTTGCTTTTGGTCAGGGTGTTTTCCACACCAACAGAAAGCAAACTAGGACATTTGTTTTTTTCAGAACCCTCGTCAAGACTCATCAGTATAGCTCTTCATAAAATGCAGTTTTAGCAAAAACTCATTCAGTGAACCCAGCAAAATCTTCTGGAAGATCTGTATTTGCATGCCCTAAAGGAACAGAACTGGGCAACATATTGATTGGTGCTCTGTAAGGGAAAACTAAATACATTATAACAGGAGATTTATGGGTATGGAGAGATGGCTCTCTTCCAGAAGTCCTGAGTCCAATTCCCAGCAACCACATGGTGTCTCACAACCATCTAAAATGGGATCTGATGCCATTTCTGGCATGGAGGCATATGTCAGATAGAGCACTCATACTTAAAAAATACATAAATAACTAAAAGGGGATTTATTAGATTGGCTTGTACACCAGGACTAGGTAGTCCAGCAATGGCTGTCATTACACTACAGAGCCTGATAACCCCTCTCAGTCCATAAGGCTCAGTAACTGCTCCATTCTTAAGGCTGGATGCCTGACCCGGTCCAGTACTGAAGGCTTGGCAGACTCCCGGAGAGCTGCTGGTTGGCAGTCGTCCGTGTTAGAAGGCTGAAGTCCGCGTTAGCAGGCTCAAGAAGCGGGTTTTGGTCTCAGTGAAGAATGGCAGCTGAAGTAGCCCTTGACGGCCACGGGACAGACACACTCTCCAGAGGGCAGCAAAGGCAGGCCAGGGACACTGTGCTGCTGTTGGATGCAGTGACATCTGAGCCGATGCTGGAAGAGGCTGCCTGCTATGGAGGAGAGTTTTCTCCCGTTAGTTAACTCTCCTGCAAGTACCTTTACAGACCACAGCAGGGGCATGTCTCTAAGTTGATTCCACCTGTCTCATCAAGTCAACAATCAAGAGGAGTCACCTTAGGCAAGTGAGATGGCTCAGCAGATGAAAACACTTCCCTCCATACCTGTCAACCTCAGTTCGATCCCCAGAACCTATAGGTGAAGGACAGATGCAGGTCCCACTAATTGTCCTCTGACATCTGCATGTGTGCATAGTATGTGTGTGCCCCGATACCAGTTTTTGAATTCTAGGCATGAAACACAATGCTTGGTTTATGCAGTGCATGGGATGGAACACAAGTACTCTAGCAACTAAGCTAATCCCCTGCACATGTTATAGTACTGTTACACAGAAGGGTGGTGTGTATAGTTCAAAATAGAAGAGATTTTGACTGTCCTCTTAAAAAAATGATATATGTTTGGCATGAAGGACAACTCAGAGATCTACAGTTTATCAAGGTACAAAATATATATGTACTGAAATGCCATGCTGCCACGTGGAGTCTGTAAGCACAGAAAGAAGGAAGGAAGGCTGATTGATTCCATGTGCTTATATCATCAGCTCTCATTCACTTTGTACAAATCAAGGCAAGACGATTTTCTAAAATGTTCAGTCCTCTCCCATTTATCTCTGTAACTGATTATTTTGTATAATGATGGAAAATACACTTCTACACATTACCCCTAGATATTACCAGGAGTGTCAGAGATGGTAAAAACAAATGCAAAATATACTGGTAGATAGTCTTAGCAATGATTCTGGATAATTAGATCTCCAGACCTACTCTGTGCAGGGCAAACAAATGATCAACACTTTACTATGGACGAGCCAGTGGCTTCATGATTCCAAGTTGATATCCAAGGTCATAGACTTGCCAAATGCTGAGCTGACCCATGAATCTAGGGTGTGAGATTCTGAAATATACCAGTTGGTCCTTGTCTAGACAACTTGACCTCAGGGCTAGCACAGATATGGAATGTGAGCCTCAGACTAGACATAAGCCATCTGGGAAGATTTACTCATGTGACTTTCAAGGGATAAGAACTCAAAATGCATTCAACATGTCAGTCTGGGTCTCGGCCTTGATTGGAAAGCACACGATAAATTTCAACAGGCTCTGATTTGTTTGAGGATGCTGTGAATAATCTAATCTGCTATTTCAAATATAATTTAGATTTAAGAGGTGTTTTGCTATTCTATTTTGAGAGTGCCTGAGGCTCCAGCTGAGTGTATTACACATCGCATTAGATTAAGGTCAATTAACAACATTGTGAGGGATTTTTTTCCTTCATAATGAGATGGAGCAGCAAATTTGTGATTAAAATCCTATCTGTTAGTACAGAGGAAGGGAGGGATTTCTAGACAAGCTCTAATTATGATGAAGGTTGCTCCATGGGGTCTCATGGGTCACAGCTTGTAATAAATCCCTGAACTTTCTAATCAGCATTTACTGAATAGCTTTGCACTTGGGCTCCAATTGGCAGAGGTGACTCCTGTGCCAAGTGGTACATGCTTGGACTTTTGATCAAAGAGGAAAACTGCCAACTGCCTGTAAGAAATTACTTTTTCACAGTTCCAACAACTGCACGTGTTCCTTCAGGTTGAGATGTGGAGGGTGTGGGCCACTGAGAGTGGGAGAGCAGAAGATAAGGAAAGGAGGAGGCACTGCCGCCACCTAGTGGTGTCTTTTCCCATTTTCTGTTGCTACTACTCAATACCTGAGAGTAGGTAATTTATGAAGGAAAAAGATGTATTTTCGTTCATGATTTTGGGAGCTAGGAAGCCCAAGATAGGGTGGCTGCAGCTGATGAAGGCTTTGTAACTAAGGTAACAGTTGGGACACAGCCCAATCCTTGAGAAACAGAGATTTAATCATAAGTAAGAATGAACCTAGGTTTTCTTTACTATAAGATGGCTTTTAAGCCTAATATTGAAGGCAGGCTGGTTCATCACTTTTCTGCTCTTCTCATCCTTGCCCCCTGCCCTAAACCAGAGGCTTTGCTTTTCTTCCCCACTCCAAGGCATGGTTGAGGAGGTTTTTATTGTAGATATGAGGGGGAGTACAGCCAGCTCATCTGGAAAGGTGCAGACTGAGCCAGGCTGTGAGAGGAGAGAGGGGTGAGCAGAGTGAGAGAGGAACAGAAGAGAGAGGGGCAAGTGGACCAAGAAAGCTAAGATCAAGCCAAGAGCACAAAGGAGAACAGAGAATGCATGGCTGAAATGGCAGGTTTACAAAGGGATGAGAAGGAAGAGAAGGGAGGCAAAACTGCTGGGCTGGAGGGGTTCAGAGTAGGGGTGGGGTGGGGTGAGCTGAGAGCACTCACGGGTACGGGTACTAAGTGAACCTAGAAGCCAGCGTCTGCTTTGGTGTGCTAATTGGCACCTCTGTCAAAAATCTGTTTGGGTGTCTTTGGGACCTGACAAGGTGTATCACGTGCACGCGCGCACGCGCGCGCGCGCGCGCGCGCACACACACACACACACACACACACACACACAATCACTCACACACACACACACACTTTCTCTAAGTGGAAGGAAAACTACTGAAGGAGCAGGCAGGCAGAGGGAAGAAGGGTCCCATGAAGGAAACAGTTGTTGATATGAATGAAATATATGATAAACATGTTAAAATACATTCTCAACTTATTTTATAATTCATTACAATGTAAACTGAAATTTCTGTTAATGTGACTCTAAGTTCTTTTTGTTGCTTTTTTTTAAACTTTGTATCATAATCCCTATTTTTATCAAAACACTGTTAGTGGCAGTCCCTTCATGAATGAAAGTTCTTATTTCTGTGAGCTGTCTCCCTGAATGAACCTAGTCTGAAGGAAATGTGTGTTTTTCTTTTAATTATTCAAACTGTTTCCTAGCAGTTGCCAAATGGCCACAGGGGGAGGGTTAGCTCCTACGCCTGCTTTTGGTAGACACAATTGCTCTTATTTTAGCCTTGCTAGGCTAGAAGGTGTAGGAAGCATGCATCACTACATTAATCTGAATTTCACTCATAATTGTTACATTTGCGCTTCTCTGCACATACCTACAGGCCATTGAAATCTGCTGCTATGTAAATTGCCTGCTCTAGTCCATTAGTCATTTGTTGATGGTTTTGTTTTCTTTGAGACAGGATCTCACTTTAACCCATGCTCACTTGGAACTCATTCTGTAGCCGTCTGGCCTTGAATTTGTTTGTGGTTCTTTTGAGTTAGCCTCCCAAGAGCAAGCATTGCAGGTGTGAGCTACCACACCTGGCTATATCCCAGGCTGGCATTGAAACTGTTCTGCTTGAGGCTGGCCTTGAACTCCTGGTTCTCCAGGCCTCCAGGTGATGGAGTCACAGGCAGTTTCACTGCACCCACTGCCATTTGCTGCTTTGCTCACAGTACTCTCCTTTGGGGAGAGAATAAAATTGTCTCTGTGCTATTACAGACATTTTTTAATTTTAAATATTTCCTGAATAGTTTCTATTTATTTGACATTGTAGTTTTAGATGTGCTTTTTTGCTTGTCTTATGGATCTTTCATTATATGTCATTTGTAGATATTTTAAAGAAATAAAATAAGTTCTTAACTAGTTTTTCTTGAAAATGTCCATGAAATCTCCCAGATTTCCTTTGTTCCTTCCTTTTTTCCTTTAAATCCCTAAAAAACCTGGAATTTGTGTTTTAGCCTAATCTAATAAAGGACTTCCTGTGTGTTGTCTTCCAGATGGCTGGTCAGCTGGGCATGCACCGTTTATGAGATTACTCATTACTTCCCATTGAATTAGTGTCATGGCTTCTCCATGCTCTTGCATACACAGGGGCCTGTTATTATGCTCGCTCTTATGTTCCATGGATCTAACCCTATGTTATTAGCCCTAGATGCAATGCAATGGTCCCACTAGCCCTGTGGGACTCCAGTGACTCAAACTCAAAAATGGATTCAAGATGTCCTCACTGATGTGAAAATGTAGACTTTCAAATTATTTTATGTGTTGTGGAAGGTTCAAATGGAAACTTTACAGCATTTGTATATTTTGAAAGTTTTGATAGTTTTGTGCATTTTATTTACCTAATTAGCTGTCATCTAGCTGTCTTATCTATCTATCTATCTATCTATCTATCTATCTATCTATCTATCTATCATCTATCTTTCTATCCATTCCTATCTGTCATTAACCTGCTTATTTCTCTTTCACTGCTATCTATTTTAATCATCTATTATTATTTATCTATCATTTATTTAATCTCTCTATTGTCAATGAATCACCTCTTATTTAACTTTCTATTTCTCTCTTATCTAACATTTATAAATTATCTATACATTTATTTTTCTATCAATTATCTGTCTATATTTATATATTGATCTGTCTATTAACTGTCTATGTATCTATTATCTATTAATTGTACTGCACATCCTTTCCATCTGTCGATGAAGTTAGATCTTATTGTATTACTCCTGTTTGGTCACCTGCAACCTTTGTATCAGGGATGTTGGCACAGCTGATATCATTTGTCATGAGAAACCAGTAGAAGATGACTTTGAAGTTTTGATCTTCTTGTCTCCCCTTCATGAGTGATAGAATTATGAGCATGTGCTACCACATCTGTTTTAAGCAGTGTTAAGGATTGATCCCAGAGCTGTGTGTATGTTACACAAGCCCTCTACCAACCGACTGAGCAGCATGTCCATTCTAAGACCCCAACATTTATTCACATGTATATAGATATCACTTCCCCTAACCCCTCATCTTGTTACTATTAAATAATTTTAATTACAGAATGCAAACAACACAAAAATGCAAATCAATATATTTTGTTTCTATTTAAGGTATTTCTTATGTATGCTTCATAAAGCTTTGCATGCTAAAGCATCTTATAAACAGATATTTTAATTAATTGGCTTACTGTTTTGTGATCACTGCAGCTAGCAGAAACTAGGTCAAGATGCACTTGGATGGTGCTATGTGCAGCTAGAGGGTAACTGACTTGGTAGTAAATTGCGTGTTTCCTGTGCAGACCACAATAACTAGGTCAGAGACACAAGCCACTACATAAATCCCATATTCTGCACAAAATATACTGTTCCCTCATCTTTGTCTTTGACAAAGATTCCATGAGAGTATTGTGAAAAAGGAAATTATAATTCATATTAAGTAAATTAAAATGCTCTGAATTAAGATATTTTTATTAATTCAAAATTTTAAATTGTGTATATATAAAATAAACATATACATAGAAAATACTGTTTGGAGGATTAACTATTACCTGTGAAATTCAGATCTGGCTGGTTCTGTATTCTTATTCATTGTACTTCTCAAAAATAGTCTTATTCAATGTTTCCTTCCTTCCTTCCTTCCTTCCTTCCTTCCTTCCTTCCTTCCTTCCTCTCTCTCACTCTCTTTCTGTCTCTCACTCACTATCTAGCCTCTCTTTCTGTATGTGTATATGTTGTATATATATGTACACATGTGTGAGTGGGGACTTCTGTGTATATGTGCATGAATGCATGGGGATTGGGAAGTTGACAATTGCTAGCCATCTCTTTTTATTTTCAGCATTTATTATTATTATTATTATTATTATTATTATTATTATTATTATTATGTGTTTTAATTTTATACATCAGCCATGGGTTCCCCTGTTCTCTCCCCTCCCGCCCCCACCCCTACCTTCCCCCCAGCCCTTCCCCTCCATTCCCATGTCCTCCAGGACCAAGACGCCCCTGGGGACTCATTTAAACCTGGTGGATTCAGTACAGGCAGGTCCCATCCCCTCCTTCCAGGCTGAGCATGTGTCCCTGTGTAAGCCCAAGGTTCCAAACAGCCAGCTCATGCACCAAGGACAGGTCCCAGTCCCACAGCCTGGGTGCCTCCCAAACAGTTCAAGCTATTCAGTTGTCTCACTTATCCAGAGGGCCTGATCCAGCTAGGGGCTCCACAGCCGTTGGTTCATAATTCATGTGCTTCTATTCATTTGGCTATTTGTCCCTGTGCTTTTTGCAATCTTGGATTCAACAATTCATGCTCTTGCAGTCCCTCCTCCTCGGCAGTTGGACACATGGAGCTCCACCTGGGGCCTGGCTGAGGATCTCTGCATCCACTTCCATCAGTTATTGGATGAGAGTTCCAAGATGACTGCTAGGGTGTTTAGACATCTGATCACCAGACTAGGTCAGATCAGGCCCTCCCTTGACCACTGCCAGCAGTCTACAGAGGATATATCATTGTGGATTTCTGGGAACCTCTCGAGCATTCTGCCTATTCCTGTTCTCATGTGGTCTTCATTTATCATGGTCTGTTATTCCTCATTCTCCCTTTCTGTTCTTGATCCAGCTGGGATCTCCTGCACCCCTAAGCTTTCTTTCCCTCAAATCTTGCCCTTCATTACTCCCACTGTCTTCCAGGTTGTTCATGTAGATCTCATCCATTTCTCTGTCATTGGGTGATCCCTGTGTCTTTCCTAGGGTCCCGTTTTCTAGGTAGCCTCCCTGGAGTTGTGTAGCAGTCTAGTCATCTTTGTTTTACATCTAGTATCATCCTATGAGTGAATACATACCATGTTTGTCCTTCTGAGTCTGGGTTACCTCACTCAGGATGATTTTTTTCTAGATCCATCCATTTGCCTGCAAACCTCATGATGTCATTGTTTTTCTCTGCTGCAGGCTGAGAAGGAAATCAGAGATACATCACCCTTTACAATAGCCACAAATTATATAAAATACTGTGGGGTTACTCTAACTAAGCAAGTGAAGGACCTATATGACAAGAACTTTGAGTCCCTGATAAAAGAAATTGAAGATGTCAGAAAATAGAAAGATCTCCCATGCTCATGGATAGGCATGATTAACATAGTAAATATGGCAATCATACCAAAAGCAATCTACAATTTCAGTGCAATCCCCATCAAATTACCAACACAATTCTTCACAGATCTGGAAAGAATAATACTCAACTTCATATGGAAAAACAAAAAACCCAGGATAGCCAAAAGAATCCTGTACAATAAAACAAACTCTGGAGGCATCACGATCCCCGACCTCAAGCTCTACTATAGAGCTACCATAATAAAAACATCTTGGTACTGGCATAAAAACTGACATATGGACCAATGGAATCGAATTGAAGACCCTGACATTAACCCACATACCTATGAACATATAATTTTTGACAAAGAAGCCAAAACTGTACAATGGAAAAAAGAATGCATCTTCATAAATCCAATTACTCTGAACCTGATAGAAGAGAAAGTAGGAAGTACTCTTGAACGCATTGGCACTGGAGATCACTTTCTAAATATAACACCAGTAGCACAGACACTGAGAGAAACAATCAATCAATGGGACCTGTTGAAACTGAGATACTTTTGTAGAGCAAAGGACATGGTCAACAAGACAAAGCGACAGCCTACAGAACAGGAAAAGGTCTTCACCAACCCCACATCTGACAGAGGGCTGATATCCAGAATATATAAAGAACTCAAGAAATTAGACATCAAAATGCCCAACAGTCCTATTATGAAATGGGCTGTAGAACTAAACAGAGAATTCTCCACAGAGGAAGTTCAAATGGCTGAAAGATATTTAAGTAATTGCTCAACATCCCTAATTATCTGGGAAATGTAGATTAAAACAACTCTGAGATACCACCTTACACCCATCTGTCAGAATGGCTAAGATCAAAAACACAGAAGACAGCTTATACTGGAGAGGATGTGGAGCAAGGGGAACTCTCCTCCACTGCTGGTGGGAATGTATAGCCACTTTGGAAATCAATATGGTGCTTCCTTAGAAAATTGGGAATCCATCTCACCCAAGACCCAGCTGTAGCACTCTTGGGCATATACCCAAGGAGTGCTCAATCATACCACAAGGGCATTTGCTCAGCTATGTTCATATCAGCATTGTTTGTAATAACCAGAACCTGGAAACAACCTAGATGCCCTTCACCTGAAGAATGGATAAAGAAAATATGGTACATATACACAATGGAGTACTACTCAGCAGAGAAAAACAATGCTAGCCATCTTAATTGGTGAGCCAGTGTGAGCTTGGAGATCACTGACTTGACTGGGTTGGCTGCACAGTGAACCCCAGGATCCCTCTAGTCTCCATTTCTTCAGTGCTGGGATTGCATCAGTTCTGGAGATCAAAGTTTCAGTTAATCTGCTTGCATGGCAAGGCCTTTACTGGCAAGCCATCTTCCCAGTCTCCTTAGTTGTTGCTTTTAATGTTCTTTAGAAACAGAACATTTAAAATTTCCCATCAGCCCAATTGGCCCAAAACAAAACACTTTAATATCAAATATACTTAGGCAAAACTAAACTGTCTTAAAGAAAAAGGAAAACAGCGTAATGCAAGAGGCAGACTCTTAAACAGAATGTCCAGAAATGGTATTCACTGGCTGTAAAGATGCCTGAAGAGGGTATTGACAGAATCTATGATGCCATTAAAGAGATTAGTTGAGAAGGAATCTATATATTATATGATTTCTCAACCCCACATATGCATGAGTTCAAACTGGCCACCCTGATATCTGGCTCATCCCTGTTTCTCCTGTGAAAGGTTATCTGCAGTCCTAACATGTCTCCATACACAGGTACTCTCCTGCCTCAGATTCTTATGCTGTGATGTCACACTTAGTGTACTTCAGAATTTCATCATGAGTTTGAATTCATCAGAATTTCATGATAACTGAGGCTGACCTCTGTTATCCCCCAAACAACGACTTAAAATTCAGTTCTAGGACTACTGTTTTATGTTTACTCCTTACTTGAAAGAGCCTTTCAAAGTGCTTTGCAAATCAGCCCTTTGTGTTAGAATAAGAATGGGTTGGGGATGGCTCAGTGGGTAATGTGCTTGCAGTGCAGGCATGAGGATTTTGGTCAACTCCACAAAATGAAGTAAAGCTCCCTGTGAGGCCCTGTGTGTTCCTATAACACCCACTATAGAAGAAGGAGATAGGAAGTTCCCTGTGTCTTGCTGACCATCCAGATCAGCCTACTTGGTGAGTTCTAGGCTGAGAGATTCTATCAAAAAGCAAAACAGAAACCTAAGCTATGCAGTGCTGAAGAACTACATCTAACCTACTCCTCTGACATTCATACTTAGCATGAACATATGTGCATGAATACTCTCTCTCTCTCTCTCTCACACACACACACACACTCTCTCTCTCACACACACACTCTCTCTTTCTATCTCTCTCTCACACACACATACACTCTCTCTCTCTCTCTCTCTCTCTCTCTCTCTCTCTCTCTCTCACACACACACACACACACACACACACACACACACACATCACATTTCATCACAGTGGTCCATTGGGATTATTCTTTGACCCACAAAAATGAAGCCATTATTATACTTACTCTTTGAGTGGAAGGATCTTTTCTGGAATGGGAGCTGAGACCCTAAAGTGTGTGTGGTGAGAGAGAGAAACAAAAGACTCTCTGTATGTGGTTTGTGTGTGTGTGTGTGTGTGTGTGTGTAGATACAATGGAGGCCAGAATAAGACATTAGATTTCTTGGAGCAGGAGTTACAGCCCTTTATGAGCCACCTGACAAGGGTCATGGGAATTGAAGCCTAGGGGATCTTCATCTTAGTATCATCTTTCCAAGCCCCAAAATAACAATTCTTATGCAATGACATTTTATGAGAATTGAAGGAGAAAATTATTGATTGATACTTAATCCATATCATGTGTGCAATAAATAACTGATGCTCATCACTTTGAATTATTACATATTGCACTTTTTGTCTCTCATTGTATAAAGAATATCTATGAATGTTTTCTTCAGATTATAGTACAGAAAATTATCTTTGGGATTATTGTCTTTATTATGAATTCAATTCCACTTTAAATGTTACTAATACTTCATATTATAAGGTTCGTCTATTGAGAATAATATTGATTAAATATAATTCATTATATTAATTATAAATATATGCTATTCATATTATATATATGTATATATATATTCTGTTATACATGTATTCACACATACATATGTGTGTTTATAGTGTTTATGGAGCATTAACTCCAAATTTCAAACATTATATTTTTTTAACTATTGGTTGCTTGTGGCAGATGACTTCAGAAAATAGTTATTTATTTGGACACATTTAGTAGCTCATCAGTCTAGAACATCAACATAGCCTTGCATGTGCGGGAGTCTTGGTGCTCCTGCCTGGGACCTCATAACAGGTGTCTTGGGCTTTTTTATATATGTCAGATTCTGTGCAATTAGAGTTCTTAAACAGCATCTAATCTCATAGTGTGAAACTGAAACTAGAATTTGGGTTGTGCTGCCTATCACTTAGAGGAGCCAACTAGTGAACAGAGAGGAATTTTATCAAAAACTTATATTTCATCCAGAGAGTAGCACTCTGAAAGGCAGTGGATTAATACCTGTTTTCAGTCCCATTGTCAGCCAGCAGAGTGGACAGGGAGAATGGGGAGAGACAAAGCCACCGATCACCGCAGCCCAGCTTTGCCCCTTGGTCGGGTGCTCAGTCCTGTTTGTGAGACTTTCGATATCTGCTTTAGCTCTCACCCTTTCACCCTTTCCTCTGTCTCTGCATGTGTGCTCTCACGCGTGGTCTGAACTGCTGAGTCCAGTCAGTTTCCCCTGGTCTCAGCCCTTGATTTCAGGGGATCTGGACTGGAAGGGGTAACTCAGAACAAGCCAACTATTAGCAGTGTATGTGTTCTAAGTTAGCAACAATATGTATGTGTGGATTCCTTTCTTCAATATGGAATACAAATGTGTCCTTAGAATACAAAATATAAGAGAATTCCTATCTTTCTTCATCTTTCTCATCAAAAGTAGACTTTGTGAGTCTCTGGAAGGTCAATCTTAAAACCAGCTCCTTGTAGTTCTTACCAGGTTACATCCATCAAGTCACAGAAGGCTGACCAACTTTAGTGGGCACGGCAATAAGAACACCTCATGAAGGACAGAGTGGGCATGTAGCTACAGAGACAGAAAGAATCCATGGAAGCCACCTTTGGCAACTGTGGATCTCAATCCTAACTTAACCTTACCCCCTACATTAAGGACTCTTGAATTTATCACAGGAAATCTGGAACTGTTGAGTCATAAGCAATTGAAATTCTCGATATGGAATTTGTTAGCTGAGATAGCTCAGCCAATAAAGTACTTACTTTGCAAACAATTTCAGCTCGATAGAACCTACATAGCAATCTTGGTGGAATGGTGTGCACTAGTAATCCAAACTATGTCAACTTAGGAGGTGGAAATAGGTTGGTCCCTAGAATTTGGCCACACAGCCCGGCCAACTTGATGAAATTCTAGGCCAAGGGAAGACCCTATCTCAAATGAAAGGTTGGAAGCATGTGAGAAGTATCATTGGAAATTGTTCTCTGCCATCTACAGCATGTACACACACACACACACACACACACACACACACACACACACACACACAGAGAGAGACAGAGACAGAGAGGAGGAGGAGGAGGAGGAGGAGGAGGAGGAGGAGGAGGAGGAGGAGGAGGAGGAGGAGGCAAAGAAGAAGAAGAAGAAGAAGAAGAAGAAGAAGAAGAAGAAGAAGAAGAAGAAGAAGAAGAAGAAGAAGAAGAAGAAGGAGAAGAGAGAAGTACTCTGCATTTGTTCTATAGAAGTAGCTGTGCTGACTATGGTGGGGGGGTGAGTACAGGGCAGCCAGTCATGTTTCTGTCTCTTTCCCACTTACAGCTGACCCAAGCCCATAGGCCTGGGAATTGCATTTAAGACCTGGTGGTCTTGGAGAGGGTCAAGACGCTTCCCCATAGCACTTTCTGGACTGCTGGTATCAACACCAATATAGCCAAGGTCAGGCCTGGGCATGAATGAGTAACAACTGAGACCTAAGCAGGATCAGGAGAAGGACATCTCCTTAGTTTTGCTGAAATGCAGGCCCCAAAGCAGTACCAGCTTCATGGGGAATAGTTAGACACATTCATTATCAAGCCCATCATCCTGTGAATGTAGAAGTCTCCGAGGGGCCCAGGGTTCTTCACCCTCAGGTGGAGGAGTTTTGCTCTGGACTGAAAGTAAGACTGGAAGCATGGAAACTGAGTGGGCATGGCGTCCTTTCTGTTCTCAAGAGGAGTCATGTCATCGTTATCATCTGCTCAACTACACAAATAATGGAGCTCTTGCTTAAGTGATGACCAGGGTGAGAACTGTTGTCTATCTAATAAAATGGGGTAGAATTTATGGGTCCCGGGGGAGACATGAAAGATTCAGGATAAGAATACAGGTTAACCAATTGGTGAGTAAATGGCACAGGGGCTGCAAAATAGCACAACTCTTGTCAGACATCAGTAGTATCACTGCTGTAAGATGTAGATGAGAACAGAATATACCCTCAGAGAGAGGTGAAATAAGAAAACAGTCTCCCCATAAGGTCACAGGAAACCATTCACGTTGAGAAGATGACTTAGTTGGGAAAATGTTTGACATGAGGACTTGGGTTTGAACCCATAAGAAACAGCTGGGACATGTCTTTATAATTCCAGGGCTATGGCTTATTGGTTAGCTGTTCTACCCAAATAGGTGAGCTCCAGGCTTGGTGAGAGGCCCTGTGTGGTTGCTCTAAAAGGGAATGGCTTCCATAGGTTGACATACTTGAGTGCCTGGTTCCCAGTTTGAGGATGTTTTAGGAAGGATTCTTAAGTGTGGCCTTGTTGGAGTGGGCATGGCCTTGTTGAAGGAGATGTGTCACTTGTGAGTAGGCTTCGAAATTTCCAAAGCACACATCAGAACCAGGCTTATTCTCTCTCTGGCTCTTGCCTATGCATCAAATTGTAACTCTCAGCTACAGCTTGATCACCAGGTCTAACTCTCTGTAAGCATGTGTCCTGCCATGACGATCATGGACTAACCCTCTGAAACCATAAGCAAGACCCCTATTAAATGCTTTGTTTAATAAGTTGCTTTGGTCATGGTGTTTCTTCAGAGCAACAGAATAGTAACTAAGACATCTTGTCTCAAAATATAAGGTGAGAATGATGGAGGAGGACATCTACTGTTGACCTCTGGCCTCTACATGCAGACACACATGTGACCATGTACTCACATACATATGTGCACACATATACACACACAAAGCAGAAACCATTGTCTTCAAATGACACTACTGATTGCATATCTATGAACTTTGAAAAACAAAGAACTGTTTAATCAGTTAGAGATTTTAATTTCAACATTAGTTTTTATAAATAAAACAAGTTCATATTTTGTCTTACTTACTTGTGAGACAGAGCATAGATTTTTTTACTTTTTTAATTATTATTATTATATTTGTGTTTTAATTTTACACATCAGCCATGGGTTCCCTGTCCTCCCCCTCCCCCCCCCCCCCCCACATTCCCCCTATGCCCTCCCCTCCATTCCAACCTCCTCCAGGGCCAAGACTCCCCTGGGGATTCATTTAAATCTGGTGGATTCAGTACAGGCAGGTCCCATCCCCTCCTTCCAGGCTGAGCGAAGTGTCCCTGTGTAAGCCCAAGGTTCCAAACAGCCAGCTCATGCACTAAGGACAGGTCCTGGTCCCACTGCCTGGATGCCTCCCAAACAGTTCAAGCTATTCAATTGTCTCACTTATCCAGAGGGCCTGGTCCAGCCGGGGGCTCCACAGCTGTTGGTTCACAATTCATGTGCTTCCATCCGTTTGGCTATTTGTCCTTGCATTTTTTGCAATCTTGGTCTCAACAATTCACACTCCCACAGTCCCTTCTCTCTCTCGACAATTGGACACACAGAGCTCCACCTGGGGCCTGGCCAAGGATCTCTGCATCCACCTCCATCAGTTATTGAATGAGAGTTCCAGCATGACTGTTAGGGTGTTTGGCCATCTGATCACCAGACTAGGTCAGATCAGGCCCTCTCTTGACCATTGATTGCCAGCAGTCTACAGAGGATGTATCATTGTGGACTTCTGGGGACCTCTCCAGCAATCTGCCTATTCCTGTTCTCATGTGGTCTTCATTTATCATGGTCTGCTATTCCTTGTTCTCCCCCTCTGTTCTTGATCCAGCTGGGATTTCCCACTCCCCCAAGCTCTCCCTCTCTTAAATCTTGCCCTTCATTACTCCCACTGTCATCCAGGCTGTTCATGCAGATCTCATACATCCATCCATCATTGGGCAATCCCCATGTCTTTCCCAGAGTCCCACCTTCCAGATAGCCTCCCTGGAGTTGTGTAGCAGTCCAGTCAACTTTGTTCTACATCTAGTGTCTTACTATGAGTGAGTACATACCATGTTTGTCCTTCTGAGTCTGGGTTACCTCACTCAGGATGATTTTTTCTAGATCCATCCATTTGCCTGCAAACCTCATGATGTCATTGTTTTTCTCTGCTGAGTAGTACTCCATTGTGTATATGTACCATATTTTCTTTATCCATTCTTCAGTTGAAGGGCATCTAGGTTGTTTCCAGGTTCTGGCTATTACAAACAATGCTGATATGAGCAAATGCCCTTGTGGTATGATTGAGCACTCCTTGGGTATATGCCCAAGAGTGCTACAGCTGGGTCTTGGGTGAGATGGATTCCCAATTTTCTAAGGAAGCACCATATTGATTTCCAAAGTGGCTATATAAGCTTGCATTCCCACCAGCAGTGGAGGAGAGTTCCCCTTGCTCCACATCCTCTCCAGTATAAGCTGTTTTCTGTGTTTTTGATCTTAGCCACTCTGACAGGTGTAAGGTAGGTATCTCAGAGTCATTTTGATTTGCATTTCCCAGATAATTAGAGATGTTGAGCAATTCCTTAAATGTCTTTCAGCCATTTGAACTTCCTCTGTGGAGAATTCTCTGTTTAGTTCTATAGCCCATTTCTTAATTGGACTGTTGGGCATTTTGATGTCTAATTTCTTGAGTTCTTTATATATTCTGGATATCAGCCCTCTGTCAGATGTGGGGTTGGTGAAGACCTTTTCCTGTTCTGTAGGCTGTCGCTTTGTCTTGTTGACCATGTCCTTTGCTCTACAAAAGTGTCTCAGTTTCAACAGGTCCCATTGATTGATTGTTTCTCTCAGTGTCTGTGCTACTGGTGTTATATTTAGAAAGTGATCTCCAGTGCCAATGCATTCAAGAGTACTTCCTACTTTCTCTTCTATCAGGTTCAGAGTAACTGGATTTATGTTGAGGTGTTTGATCCACTTGGATTTAAGTTTTGTGCATGGTGACAGATATGGATCTATTTGCAGCCTTCTACATGTTGACATCCAGTTATGCCAGCACCATTTGTTGAAGATGCTTTCTTTTTTCCATTGTACAGTTTTGGCTTCTTTGTCAAAAATTGTATGTTCTTAGGTGTGCGGGTTAATGTCAGGGTCTTCTGTTTGATTCCATTGGTCCACATGTCAGTTTTTATGCCAAGACCAAGCTGTTTTTATTATGGTATCTCTATAGTAGAGCTTGAGGTTGGGGATCATGATGCCTCCAGAGGTTTTATTGTACAGGATTCTTTTGGCTATCCTGGGTTTTTTGTTTTTCCATATGAAGTTAAGTATGATTCTTTCCAGATCTGTGAAGAATTGTGTTGGTAATTTGATGGGGATTGCATTGAATCTGTAGATTGCTTTCGGTAAGATTGCCATTTTTACTATATTAATCCTGCCTATCCATGAGCATGGGAGGTCTTTCCATTTTCTGACATCTTCTTCAATTTCTTTTTTCAGGGACTTAAAATTCTTGTCATATAGGTCCTTCACATGCTTAGTTAGAGTAACCCCAAGATATTTTATATAATTTGTGGCTATTGTAAAAGGTGATGTATCTCTGATTTCCTTCTCAGCCTTTTTGTCTATTGTATATAGGAGGGCCTCTGATTTTTTTGAGTTGATCTTGTATCCTGCTATGTTGCTAAGGTTTTTATTAGCTGTATCAGTTCCTTGGTTGAATTTTTGGGGTCAGTCATGTATACTATTATGTCATCTGCAAATAGGGAAAGCTTGACTTCTTCCTTTCCAATTTGTATCTCCTTAATCTACTTATGTTGTCTTATAGCTCTGGCTAGAACTTCAAGTACTATATTGAATAAGTATGGGGAGAGGGGACAACCTTGTCTTGTTCCTGATTTTAGTGGTATTGCTTTGAGTTTCTCTCCATTTAATTTGATGTTGGCTGTTGGCTTGCTGTGGATTGCCTTTATTATGTTTAGGTATGTTCCCTGTATTTCTGATCGCTCCAAGACCTTTATCATGAAGGGGTGTTGGATTTTGTCAAATGCCTTTTCTGCATCTAGTGAGATGATCATGTGTTTTTTTTTTCTTTGAGTTTGTTTATATGGTGTATTACATTGATGGACTTTCATATGTTGAACCACCCTTGCATCCCTGGGATGAAGCCTACTTGATCATGTTGAGTAATTGTTTTGATGTGTTCTTGGAGTCTGTTTGCCAGTATTTTATTGAGTATTTTTGCACCAATGTTCATGAGGGAGATCGGTCTGTAGTTCTCTTTCTTTGTTGCATCTTTGTTTGTTTTAGGAATCAGGGTAATTTTAGCCTCATAGAAGGAGTTTGGTAATATTCCTTCTGCTTCTATTGTGTGGAACAATTTAAAGAGTATTGGTAGTAAGTCTTCTTTGAAGATCTGGTAGAATTCTGCAGTGAAACCATCTCATCTTGGGCTTTTTTTGGTTGGGAGACTTTTAATGACTGATTCTATTTCCTTAGTGGTTATTGGACTATCTAAATGGTTTATCTGGTCTTGATTTAACTTAGGTATGTGGTACCTATCCAGAAAATTATCCATTTCTTTTATATTTTTCAGTTTTGTGGAGTAGAGGTTTTTGAAGTATGACCTAATGATTCTCTGGATTTCCTCATTGTCTGTTTTTATGTCCCCCTTTTCATTTCTGATTTTGTTAATTTGGATGCTGTATCTCTGTCTTTTGGTTAGTTTGGATAAGGGCTTGTCTATCTTGTTGATCTTCTCAAAGAACCAACTCTTTGTTTCATTAATCCTTTGTATTGTTCTGTTTATTTCTATTTTATTAATTTCAGCTCTCAATTTGATAATTTCCTGGCGTCTGTTCCTCCTGGGAGACTTTGCTTCTTCCTGTTCAAGGGCTTTCAGGTGTGCTGTCAAGTCACTAGCATGAGATTTCTCCAACTTCTTTATGTGGGCATTCAGTGCTATGAATTTCCCTCTTATCACTGCTTTCATAGTGTCCCATAAGTTTGGGTATGTGGTCTATTCATTTTCATTGATCTCTAGGATGTGTTTAATTCCTTTCTTTATTTCTTCCTTAACTCATTGGTGATACAGTTGAGCATTATTCAGTTTCCACGAGATTGTAGGATTTCTGTAGTTTTTTCTGTTGTTGAAATCTAACTTTAAACCCTGGTGGTCTGATAGAACATGGGGTTATTCCAATTGCTTTGTATCTGTTGAGATTTGCGTTGTAGCCAAGTATGTGGTCGATTTTAGATAGGGTTCCATGGGGTGCTGAGAAGAAGGTATATTCTTTTTTGTTCGTGTGGAATGTTCTGTAGATAGTAATTAAGTCCATTTGAGCCACATTATGTCTCTGTTAAGTTTCAATTTGGCTGATCTGTCCAGAGGTGAAAGTGGGGTGTTGAAATCTCTCACTATTTATGTGTGGGGTTTTATATGTGATTTAAGCTTTAGTAATGTTTCCTTTACATATGTGGGTGCCCTTGTGTTTGGGGCATAAATGTTCAGAATTGAGACTTCATCTTGTTGGATCTTTCCTGCCATGAGTATGTAATGTCCTTCATCATCTGTTTTGATTGATTTTAGTTTGAAGTCTATTTTGATGGATATTAGGATGGCTACACCAGCTTGCTTCTTAAGACCATTTGTTTGGAAAGTCTTTTCCCAGCCTTTTATTCTTAGGAGGTGTCTGTCTTTGAATTTGAGGTGTGTTTCTTGTATGCAGCAGAAAGATGGGTCCTGTTTTTGTATCCATTCTGTTAGGCTGTGTTTTTTTATAGGTGAATTAAGTCCATTGATATTAAGGGATATTAATGACCAGTGAATGTTCATTCCTGTTATTATTTTTATTTTTTGATGGTAGTGTGTGTGTACTTCTCTTCTTTGGGGTTTACTGCTGTGGTGTTATCTATTACCTGTGTTTTCATGGGTGTATCTGCCTTCCTTAGGTTGGAATTTTCCTTCTAGTGCTTTCTGTAGGGCTGGGTTTGTGGATAAGTATTGTTTAAATCTGGTTTTGTCTTGGAAGGTCTTGTTCAGTCCATCTATGATGATTGAAAATTTTGCTGGGTATATTAGTCTAGGCTGGCATCCATGGTCTCTTAGTGTCTGCATTATATCTGTCCAGGTCCTTCTGGCTTTCAAAATCTCCATTGAGAAATTGGGTGTTATTCTGATGGGTTTGCCCTTATAAGTCACTTGGCCTTTTTCCTTTGCTGCCTTTCCTTTATTCTGTATGTTTAGTTGTTTAATTACTATGTGGCAAGGGGACATTTTTTGTGGGTCTAGTCTGTTTGGTGTTCTTTAGGGTTCTTGTATCTTCATAGGCATTTCTTTCTTTAAGTTGGGAAAGTTTTCTTCTATGATATTGTAAATATATTTTCTGTGCCTTTGAGTTGGTATTCTTCTCCTTCCTCTATCCCTATTATTTGTAGGTTTGGTCTTTTCATGGTGTCCCAAATTTCTTGGACATTTTGGGTCATGACTTTGTTGGTTTTAGTGTTTTCTTTGACTGATGAATCTATTTCTTCAATTGTATCTTCAACACCAGAGATCCTCTCTTCCATCTCTTGTATTCTGTTGGTTATACTTGCCTCTGACGTTCCTGTTCGTTTACTCAGATTTTGTATTTCCAGCATTCCTTCTGCTAGTGTCTTCTTCATTTTTTCTATTTCCCTCTTCAGAAGACTATACTTTCAGGGATCATTTCTATTGTTCGTCTATTTCCCTCTTCAGGCCTTGGATTGTTTCCCTTGCTTTTTCATGATTTTCTTTCAGGGACTTATTGTTTTCTTCTGCTTTAATTTTTCTTTTCTTCTAGTTTTTATAGTGTTCTTCCCATTTTTCGTTTTTCTGTTCCTCCTCTTTATTTTTGATTTCTTCTATATAAGGCTCTAGCCTCTTCATGATGTTACTTATAAGGTTGTTTTCTTCTTCTTCTTCTTCTTCTTCTTCTTCTTCTTCTTCTTCTTCTTCTTCTTCTCCTTCTCCTCCTCCTCCTCCTCCTCCTCCTCCTCCTCCTCCTCCTCCTCCTCCTTCTTCTTCTTCTTCTTCTTCTTCTTCTTCTTCTTCTTCTTCTTCCATTCTGTGATGTTCAGGTCTAGCTGTTGGCGAAGGGCTAGGTTCTGGTGATGCTGTATTGCTCTTTATTTTGTTGTATGTACTTGTGCCTTGACATCTGCCCATCTCCTTGTGGGTTTGCTCTTGGTCTTATCAGTGTACTTGGTCCGGACAGAGCTGGCAGATTTAGGGAGCCTCTCTCTGGTCCAGATGGAAGCTCTGGGCCAGATGGGAGCCTTGGTCCAGATGAGAGTGCTGGCCGGATAGGAGCTGGGGGGCTGGACTCTGAGTCTCAGGAAGTCCCTATGGTCTCCTTATTTTGTCCAGATGGGAGCTCCTCTTGTCCTGATGGGAGTCTTCTCGTCCAGATTGGAGTTCTAGGGCGGATGGGAGCTGGGGGCTGCTCTCTGAGTCTCAGGAAGTGGCTGGGGTCTCGGGCAAATGGGTGTGGGGGCAGGGTGTGGAGACTGCCTGAGACAGTGCATAGATTTTTAAAGGTAAGTTCTATAATATATCTTTGTGTTCCTAGTTATAGACCATTATTTTAATCTGTGGTACTTGTTGAGGAATTATAAAATAAGCAGATTTTGGTAAGCTATAATAGAAGCTAGATTGGAAGTTGTAATGTCCTAGTATAATGTCAACTTTGAAATTTCTTGCTTTGTGAGCTCAGGGAAATCACTTAACTGCTCTGAGTGCCAATTCATTTATCTAACAAGAACTTGGACTGTACGGTCTTAGAATGCTATTTCAGTTCTAAAAGATATCCTAAAAACATATTTTCTTTAATAAATGCCTTTTTCTGTCTCCTCCCTCTCCGAGTTTTTGCTTAGAAAAGTGGGACACCTATTATAAATTCAGCAGGAAAAGTCACATCCATTATTTGAACTTTCTGATGAGATTGAATTGGAACACTTCTTTGGCTATTCCAGAGGGAAGGGAAGATAAACAGGTGAACGACAGCAGAAGATGAGGCTAATAGACAGGGACAGTTGTCTGATTTGTGTTTAGATTGAAGTTCAGGAATGAACTGAAAGGTCAAGGAAGATGAGCTGTAGGATATTTTTAGGCTTCTGAGGTTTGGCAGCATCTTATATGCCTTGGGATTCTTATGTTGATTTAGAAATGAGCAATCTCTTGGCTGCAGGCGTCTACAGGTGTTGTTGTCTACAGTCAGGTAACAAGCCAGGCTCAACTGCTGTTCCCCAATAAGTCATATTAATAGTGAAAGACAGAAAAGGGTTATTAATTCAATGTGGTCACAATAGCAGGAGGAATATTGAGGTCCAGAGCTGGCTGTATTTGGGGAACTGACATAAGGTTTAGGCTTAAATACAGGGCGAGGGTTATAGATAACTAAACACCTTGGCAAGGTGTGGTCCTGCCCACCATTGACCCATCAAAGCCTGGAGCCTTTCTGTAGAGAACTGGGCTGTCAGAATGTCCACATTGTGTCTAGTCTATTTCCCTTTTCTAGAGAGAACCCTCACCCCATGCACCTCTCTGCTGGCACCAGAAACCCTTCCTTCTCCCAGAATGAGAATCCTGAGAATATTCCAACTCCCCAGGGATCTGTATATTTTAATTTCTTTTAATTGCTGTAATAAAATAGCATGCTGTGACTAACTGAGTTTTCTCCATTTTATTAGATCCAAGTTTCCACTGCCCAGAGAATGGTCACACCCACGGTTAAGATGGGTCTTCCCACATCAATTAATGGTATCAAAATAACCCCCACAGGCATAGCCAGAGGCCCACCTCCCAAATGACCCCAGATTCTATCAAGTGTGGACAATTAACATTAATGCAGAATTGTGTTGATAATCCGGATACCTAGAATGAATGAGACCTCATTCCTTCCAGGCATGCTGGTTATATAGGGAAATTCCTACCTAATTATCTTATTGTTAATAAGGTTGTGAGAATGTGGCTGACTCTAGGTGACTTAATTAGCAGATGATATTTTTGACAACTCACTGTAGCACTTACTCTTGTTTTGTGCCTTATTAGTGCAAAGTGTTAGATGGGAATTGATGGAGACAGTGTGGAAGTAACAGAAGAAGATGGGCAGAATTGTTCTTTAATCAGAATGGCTGAAGGACTGCTCTCTCTCCATAGAAGTGAAACTCTGCGCATGTTGCCTTGGGGCTTGGGGGATTTATAGGATGAAAAAGGGGGAGCTGGGGGGTGGAATATTCCATCTGCAGGCCCATTTCCCCATTTTTTATCACCTAGTAGAAAACAGTGGGTTTGATATGTGGATCTCCTGAGCAAAGGTTCCAAAGGCGTTGTCAGTCAAGTCAACCTTCCTGTCCAGAGCTACGCAGTCCGCCTGAGGCATTTAGGTAACTAACTCTTTAGTCCAGATGCTGAGAACAGTTAAAAAGAAAGGGGAAAATGCATCCTCTTATTGGCTACTTCCTGCAGAAGGGGGGTGAAGGAGGAGAGGTTAGGCTTTGTCCCCAGGATCTGGGGAGTATAGGTTGGATGGATTTCATACAACAAAAGAACAGCATTAACTTGATTAGCCGTGGTAGATTGTGGTATTCGTATCATGTTGTCTTAGAGAATCTTCTGAAAAGAATTGTGAGGGAGCTGAAAAGGGATGATTTGGTCACAGATTGAAAAGGAGACTATCCAGTAGGTGGAGGTAGGGGTGGCGAGAGTGAAAGTGGGAGAGAGAAAAGGGAGACTGAAAGGAGGTGAGTCTCTACAGACAGAGCTCTTGTATTGGGGGGGTCCCATATTGTCTAAAATGGCTGAGGGTATTTGGATCAGAGTGGGAAGGATGAAAATAAGTTGAAAAGTTGGAGGACAGCAATAGCTCAGCATTTGGGATTGTGCAAAGAATAGGGGATTACAAGAGACCCGAAAAAGCAGAGCATTTTGGGGGGGTCTGTTATAGGTGTGGGATGGGGGAAGGGGTCAGCCATTGTGCAAGGCTGTAGCTTGAGAGAGGTGTGAATCCATAGCGATAAGAAGGGCAGCCCAGGAGCCCTGGAGCCTAGTGAACAGAAGGACCCAGTACTTGGGTGAGTAAGTGGAGTTGGCTGCCTTTAAGAGCTGGTAAGTTCTCTTTAGGAGAGGCATCCAGCTCCCTTGAGCATAGTTTCACAGGAGAGATAAGAATGGAGCCCATAGTTTGAAAAGTTAGGGATGGAGGGGCACCATAACAGGGCTGAAAAAAGGAATGTCACTGTGAAACCAAGGCGTGTAGAGCAAGCAAGGCAGAAGGATGCCAAGAGAAAGTTTTACTTACAGGTCCAGTCATTCAGGATGACAATGGTTAGTCCCACTGCCTGGAGTGCTGCCCCAAAGTCAACTAGTGAAAGAAACAGGGACTTCAGAGCATCTAGGGAGGGGAGCAGGTGGAAATAAAGCGCTAATGTACAGAACTGGCAAGAACCACCTGAAGTGAGCACTGGACCCAGGGCCTCTGCAAGGGCAGCAAGTGATCTTAAACTCTGATGTGCCATTCCAGCTCCAAATCCTAAAAATTCAAACTTAGAATGTGAGGACCGAGGTGGTGACAGTGGAGTGCCTGCCCCCGGAGGCTGTGGCAGCTGTGCAAGTGTCCGGGAACACCGATGGCCTGCGCAGCCCCAAGAAGCAGCTGAGGCTCCAGTTTCAGGTGTGACTAGATCTACCATCAAACAGCCTGCAATGCCTTCTCCAAGTCAGGCTGGTGTTATGAGAAGACATCAGCAGAGAGCGACTGGAAATGTTAGAGACATTGTAATAATGCCTTCACAGTGAGAAATGACTCAGTGCACTTGGACATTAGTAAAGGATAAAGTTCTCTAATAACAGCACTTTCATAGTCTCCAGCTCTGCCTAATGCCGAAAGAGGAGCCGGCCTCGAATAGAAGATTGTGCTAGCTTATGTACAGGGTGAGTTCAAGCAGTCCACACATGCTGTCTGTCATCCTTAATCTCTTTCAGGTCCCAGCTCCAGGTTATACTTTGAAAAATTAAACAGTCATGAGACTGCAAGTCTGGCCACTGAGGCTGATGGGAGAATTAAACAGCACAGGCATTGCCAGGGTTATTTCAAGGACACCTGGTTGATTGGTTTTGTTGTTGCTGTTACTGTTTTCAAATAGTTGTTACTCAGGATCATCTTGCCTGCCTAGCAAAAAATTATGCTTTTCTCAAGAAGAGAACTAGGGGCTTTATGACTGTCCAGGACTTAGTTGTGGTCTAATAGCTGGAAATCTTGGTGAACAAACATTTACATCCTAGCATCCTAAATTCTGCTGGTCTCTAAGAGGCCTGGCTAGCAGATTACTTATCTCTGGGGTATTTTGGAATTATAACCGCCTTAGCTAAATTCTAATTGTGTGACTTAATGTCACCTAGGCAGATCTATTAGCAAGTCCTTCATAACATTAATACTATTTGTTGGAGTTTCTTCTATATCAGAACTACAGAGAGCTGGGATTTTGGTGTCATCCTCTCTAAGAAGCTTCATTATACTTTCTCCAGAGCCTCTGAGATCTATGCATGTAACCTGCCGTGCAGGATTGCAGCCATTCCATAGACACATTTGTGACCCTCTCTTTGCCAGAAGATTATTGAAACAACAGATCCCCCCCCCCCAAAAAAAATGGAATTTCCCCAAGAGTCCAGGCTTATAGAAAGAAATGGCTGAAACTCAGGAGAGACTGAAATCCTGTCAGACCATGTTGTCAGACAATAATGGGTCACTGACAGGCAGGACTACTTCTTGACCAGGACTTCTTAGCTGTGCATACACTTTACCTTCTTTTTAAACCTCACCCTCACATCAGGACCTCAGAGTTGGATGGGATATTGTGGAATTCAACCTCTTTGATCCTCTTCTAAATGTGACCACACTGAGTGAGTTTCTTTTCTCTGCTTTTTACTATACATTGTTTACAGACAATGGACCAGTTCTGGCTTGTTAGGGCTTGCAGGCCTCAGAGTCTGACATTGACACAGAGGCTAATGAGGACAGAGGGGAAAACAACCCAGCATCTATGGGAACTACAGGAAGACCTTTGCCCCTCTTTAGAGCTCTGGGCTAGGATCCAGAATTCCCAATCCTTTTCTTTCCCAGCTAATGAAAATTCTTTCTGGAGATCAGAAAGTTTCCCAAAGCAAGCTGAATATAGCCTGTGAGATTTGTTATCATGAGAATGAACATGTGTCTAGTCCCCCAAATGTGAAAGAGAGGTATTCTCCAATATGGGTATTGTTGAGGCTAAACAAGGCTCAAAACAGAATGCTCAGATTCCAGAGTCTTGAATGAAAAGATAACACCTTTCCCAGTTCCTGTCTATGGAAAAAATTCAAGGCACATTTTCATGGCTGGTTCTCCTGGGCAGTGGGAAAGTATCTGTGAGATTCGTGGTTTCCGCACTATTTTTGGTGTGTGCTTTTGTGTGTGTGTGTGTGTGTGTGTGTGTGTGTGTGTGTGTGTGTGTGTGTGCACGTGTGCGCACATGCTCATGAAAAACAGATGACAGACCCAGGTGCTGTTCCTGGAGTGATATTCATTTCTCTTCAAAACAGGGTTTCTCAATAAATAGGATCTTGCCAATTCAGTAGGGCTGGGTGGCCAATGAGCCCTAAGAATCCAGATCTACTCTTCTACACCTCCTTGGTAATGTTTTACAGATATGTCCCCCATAGCTAGCTTAAAAATGGATTCTGGGGTCAAACTCAAGCCCTCATGCTTATATTCTGAGCACTTTACTGGCTGAGTCATCTCCTCATCTTCCCAAACTCCTTTCCAGCTGGGCCTCTTGACACCCTCTTTTTTGGTCAGAGTACTTGTTCTGTGGACATGCTGAGTCTTTGGGAAAGACATTCCCTTCCATGGACCTTTATCTCCATATTGTGGTGAAGATGGGAACAGCTTGGAAGATATTCATATTCTGTTTCTTGGAAGTTGGCTAAAGAGTTTGAAATTTAAAGGAATTGTCTTGGAATTCAGTTATATTATTTGTTTCTTCAGAGGCCTCAAAAAGAATAGATGGTGGGCAGAAAAATAGTTCAATGATAAAGGTACTTACTGCCAAGACTCAAGTCCAGCCCAGGATTCTTCATGGTGGAAGGAGAGAAATGTCTTCTGCAAGTTGTTCTCTGACTGATCTGGACACACACACACACACACACACACACACACACACACACACTTAATTAATTGATTGTTTGATTGTTTGGTTACAATAACAAATAGAGGATATGACCAACACGTTTTTTAACCACAAAGAACTTTTTTTTTTTTTTTTTGAGACAGGGTTTCTCTGTGTAGTTTTGGATCTCACTCTGTAGACCAGGCTGGCCTCAAACTCATAGAGATCTTCCTGGCTCTGCCTCCCAAGTGCTGGGATTAAAGGCGTGTAGTGAAAAGCGCTTATCATTTACATCTAAAAGAGAAAGGGAAAGGTGATGCTGGTGACAGATGTGCCTTTGTTAGAGTATCTGAACACAACCAAGGAGGAATATTTGGGTAAGTATCTTTTCCCTCTCCTCTCTAACTGTTTATCTCACATATTAACTTGTCTTATTTTCTAACAGTACTCAGAAACAGAGAACAACCTTCCCATGAGAAGACTGCATGGCCTGTCTCTCAGGGCACAAAGCATAGCAGAGGAGGCCAAAATGTGCATATGAGGGACCACCAAACATCATGTCATAATAAGCTCCCTGTGAAAAGAAACTGGCATCATACATGAGTTCCTGAACATAATAGAAGTCCTAAAAGTCGTTCTGAGTGCATGCTCATGTTTGGCAGGTGTATCTCCTCCATTCAGTGACCTAGAAACTCAGGACTTAGTAGCTGATGACTGCATTTTATTCTGGGATGTGGCCTTTATGGGGTCCCACCATCAGAAGGAAAAGCTTGGAGCAATTGCTGTGGACAGTTCCTCAAAGACCTGGAACTAGCAAGTGTCATGAAAGCTCTAACTCTCTAACTCTCTCTCTCTCTCTCTCTCTCTCTCTCTCTCTCTCTCTCTCTCTCTCTCTCTCTCTTTCTCTCTCTCTCCCATCATCTCTTCATCTTTTCCCCCTTCCTTTTGGGAACAGGGTCTCATTCCAATTAGCCTTGAACTCACTATGTAGCTTCTGATCCTTCTGAATCCACCTACTGCCACCACACCTAGTTCATATGTTGCTGGAGACTGAATCCTAGACTTTTTCCATGTTAGCTAGTCACTTTACCAATTTAACTACTTTCCTAGCCCCATGCTCATGTTTCTTTGAGGAATATGATTTCATGTCTAAACCAAGTTACAAGGGTATGATAGAGAGTAATATTGTGTTTCCAAATGAAGGTGAGTAGAATTCAGGACAGCTGTTATCTCTAAAATCACTCCATAGAATTCACTATTCAAAACTTTCAAGAAAACAATTTTCTTGTATTTTGGACCAATAGCTCTCCAAAATGATGATAAGTTGGCATCAATGGAGGACCCACACCCTACTCTAACCCTTCAAGAGAAAATTTTATACCAGCATGTTGGGCCTCTGGTTCTCATATACATCCTTCAGAATGATGACAGCTCTACTCTCCACTTCTGACCAGCATGGACTCCCACATTTTTCTCCTGCTGCCTTTATCAGGATCCACTTCTTTATTCCTCCTCACCCTTACCCTATGTATTGCATCCATGCTGAGTTTCAAACAACAAGAAAAGAATTAGAGATCTAAGGGTTTGTGTAAAAGACATCATCTTGTATCAACTATCAATTCGTAAGTCTTATTGGGTATCCAACCCAGAGAGACAAACAAGCATTAACCCAGTGAAAGGCTAGGAAGATGGTTCAGTGGGCAAAAGCATCTGTCCTGCAAGTATGACTCGGTTTGGATGCCGAGCACCCATGCAAAAATAGTGGAGCTATGGGGCTGGAGTAGGAAGATGGTTATGGCATTTTGGCTGTTAGACTAGCTCCTAGTTCAATGTGAGTTCCTGTCTCAGAGAAATAAGATGAAAAGTAATAAATCAGGATACTCTAAGATTTCCTCTTGTCTCTGCATGCATAGGGGCACACACTTGAACATGCCCACAACTATACAGCACACAAGTATAACCATATACAAGTACATATACACAGATAAAAAATAATTGATTGCAATGTATATGAACCTTTGATGTCATAAGGGACTTTTGGTGGGTATATATGTATGTTTGTTTAAATAAAACACTTTGATAAATGTGTATTTACTTTTAGTAAATTGCTTTTGGCCTCAAGAGACATAAGGGTAAAGAATAGGTTTTTAAAAGAAAGTGATTTGGGGCTGAATTCCATCAAGTAAGGTGCTTACCATTGGAGCACGAGGACCTGAGTTCAATTCCCATAACCTGTATAAAATAAAAATTGTCTTATTATCATGTGCCTGTGATCCCAGAACTGGGTTGGAGGATGGGTGTCAGGTGACAGAAGTATCCTATGTGCTCACTGACTAGCCATTCTAGTCACTTTGTTGGGCTGCAGGTTCAGAAAAGATGATGTTCTTCCATGAGCCTACAAGGATGGCCTCCGGTAAGACTTCTGGTAGCAGTGGATACATAGGCTGAACTGATCATCCCCTGTGATTGGTGACTACCCCTGTTTTCACCCGAGAGCCTTCGTCCAGTGACTGATGGAGGCAGATTCAGAGACCCAAGGTAAAACCAAAGCTCAGAGCAGAGCTCAGGGAGTCCTGCTAAGAAGAGGGAGGAGGAATTGCAGGGGCATGGGGGATCAGTGACATCACAGTAAATCCCATAGAAATTGATAGCCAGGCTCATGGGAACTCACAAAGTCTGAACCAACAACCATGGGGCCTGCATGGGACCAACCTAGGCCCTCTGCACATATGAGATGGTTGTGTAACTTGGTCTATTTGTGGGCCTCCTGGAAATGGGAGCAGGTTCTGTCCCTGATGCTTTGGATGGCTCTTGGAAACCTATTCCACACTGTGGATTGCCTTGCATAGCCTGAACACAGTGGAAGAGGCTTGATTTTAGGGCAGTTTGATAAGTTATACTTTGCTAATGCCCATGGAAGGTCTGCCCCTTTCTGTGCAAATATGGAGGAGGGAGGGATTGGAAGGCAGAGGGGAGGTGGTGCAGAGAGTGGGAGGAGAGGAGGAAGGGGAGGCTGCAGTTGGGATGTCAAATAAATTAAATACTAACAAAAATAACATGAAGAACAACTGAGAAAAACACCTAGTGCCAACTTCTGGCTTTTACATGTGCAACATACATACATATGCACACATTCACACACACAAACACACACTTAAAAAAACATACACAGAGAGACAGAGACAGACATAGATTGAGAGAGAGAGTGTGTGACAGAAAGAGAAATGGTGTGGTGGGAAGAGAACCAGCATGGTCTTTGTGACTTGGTTAGGTTGAGGTTATGCTTTAGTGGAAGGTTAACACATCACAGGCTACCTTGCCTCAAGTGGGTTTAATGCCTGGTTTTCTCTGTGCTTAAGCCACAATGGCTTGAACTAGAATACAGTTATGATGGTTGATCCTTAATTCCCAACTTGATGAGATCTAGACTCACCTGGGAGATGGGCCTGTGGGCATGTCTCTGGGAGCTATGTTGATAATAACTGAAATTGGATGATATGTACTCTGTGGGTGGTATCATTCCCTGGGCTGGTGTCCTGGATAACATAAAAAGAGAAAGGTGATGAAGACCAGCTGTCATCTCTCTCTGACTCCTGACTGCAAAAACAATATGACCACATGAAGAGGTTCCTCTCTCTGCTGAAGCCATGCATTCTCCACCATTATGGACAGGACCTCAAACTAAGAGCCAGAATAAATATTTCCTTCCTTAAGATTTTATGTTATTTTATTTTTTTTGTGTAGTTCATCACAGCAGCAGGAAAAGTAACTAATACCAGACCTTTGCCATCTACAAGAAACATTCTATAATGCTTAAAATTCCCCATATGCTCAGATCTTGCAGCCAGCAATGCCAGCTTCAGTAAATATAACTGTAGAGCACAGCTGAGCTCTGTGGTCCATGAACCCTTTTATATATATACATGAGCAGAGGCAATTATCAAATGACATTATGTTAAAAAACGCCTTTTCCTGCTCATTGTCACTGCAAGCTTTGGAGCTGGCCTGACTTCTGGGGGCATTTTCTGTAAAGTATTAAATTCTTCCTACTTTCACATGTTGAGACAAAGAACTGCACCATCCTGTTGAGAGTCTCATGCAGCAGCTCTCCTCTGGCGTCCATCTCTCATACTGAAGCAAAACTGTCTTTGGGTCTCTGTGTGGGAAGTATGGGTTTCTCAGATGACACTGCCCACCCTCCTGCTCCTGTGAGTCTATAGGTATTCTCCTCTAAAAGGCCATTCTCAGTGCTCAGTGTAAGCTGTGTTCCTCCTGTGGATCTGCAGGAGTACCTGCCCTTTTCTTCCCCGGCCATTCAGAACATGTGCGTGTTGGTTTAGACGTCTGAGTCTTCTCACAGGCCCTGAGCGTTTCAGCCAGGCAAAGTGGCTTAGGAGTGGTACAGGCTGCTAGACACGATCCCCTGGACCTGAGAAGGCTTTCCTCCTGTAAAGCCCCTTACACATGCTGGAAGGAAAGAGCTAGCAGGCCTAGAGCTTGCAAACCACAGAACCCATAAACAGTCTCTTATAGAGACCCGGGGGACTCAGGGCCCTGTGGCTTCCAGTGTGTTCATTGTATGACCCTGTTCCTGGTGAGATGTTTAAAAAAATTCTTCTTGCTCAAGATAGTTGACCAACAATTGACCAAAGTACAGATACCACCCCCATGGTCAACCAAGGAGATCTATTGGGTTATGGTGGGAGGTTACGTCCAGAAGCAGAAATGATTCAAAGACAGCTATGCCAAACAAAGACCCACCAAGTATGGGGATAGGTCACGAGAGCACAAGTTTGCATGTGACAGGTATGGTATGATCAGCATGATCACCACAGGCTAGTCTCTCCTGTGCTTAGCCCAGGGAGGAATATGGGACTTGGTGATATCAACCCTCAATATCATCACTTACCTATCTATTTATGTATGTATGTATCATCTCTCTCTCTCTCAATCTATTTATCTATCCATCTATCTATCTATCTATCTATCTATCTATCTATCTATCTATCTATCTATCCATCCATCCATCCATCCATCCATCCATCCATCCATCCATCCATCTATCTATCTATCTATCTATTTATCTATCTATCTGTAACAGAAATTGTTAAATGGTCTTATTAATAAAAAACCTGGATCCAGATATTGGGGTGAATGCTGAAAGATCAGAGAAACAGAACAAGCCACAGCCAACCTCACCTTGCCAACTCTTCCACTGATCTTGTTTCCTCAGACTGAAAGCAGCTGAGTCCTCACATGAAAGTATTTCCACTGATCTGCTGCTAAAAAGTCTCTAGTTCCTTATATACCTTTTGGCTTCCTGCCATCACTTCCTTACATTAAAGATGTGTGTCCTGCCCAAGCAAAAACGTGATCTCAAGTGCTGTGATTAAAGGTGTGTGCCACTACTGCCTGGCTGTGTTTCCAGTGTGACCTTGAACTCACAGAGATCCAGATGGATCTCTGCCTCCTGAGTAATAGGATTAAGGGTGTGTCTGTCTGGCCTCCATGTCTAATCCAGTGGCTGGCTCTGTCCCTGATCCCCAGATAAGTTTTATTTGTTAGAGCACAAGTAAAATATCACCACATTTATCTGTGTGTATATCTGTTTGACTGTCTATCTATCTATTTATCTATCTATCTATCTATCTATCTATCTATCTATCTATCTATCATCTATCTATCTAACTATCATCTATCTATCTATCTATCTATCTATCTATCTAATCTACCATCTATCCATCTTTCATTTTAGATGATTCATCTTTGTGAAAGCTTCTTAAGTATTCATGTGTGTCCATATCTTCTCTGTAAGAGTACTAGAAGAAGTTGGATGGGGCTGCTCCTTAGCAGTGACATTTTTGAGCAACACAATACACCGATGTTTGCTTAACCCCCTAACCACCCTTTAAGTAACCTGCAAACTTTGCAGAGAAGGACAATAACTCAATTTCTATGGGATTTATGTTAAATTGAGCAAACTAAGGGGTCTGGGTAGAGGCTAAGCAGAGACATCTGTTAAACCCATCAGATGATGACACACCTAAAGGGCAGAGCACCACAGACTAAGAGCCCTGGGAAAATGTCACAATAAATTCCCACCTTCTCTTGCATTGGTGTGATAATCAAAACCAGGCCTGATATTATAGTAGCTGAAGTAAGAGATCATTTATACTATGGCCACATGGGGGACCCCTATGCCACCATTCTCTTTGGCCTTCCTCCTCTGTCCAGAGGCCCCTGCTAATTTCTATGCACTCTTCATCTTTAAAACCTCAGGGTGAGACAGGGATGTCAGATGGATTTCACTATGCATAACACTATTAATAGAGGGGTGTCACTGTCTGTGTGCTATATTGTACAGAAGCCTGCATCTGGCCAGCACTGAAAGCTCCCTGATCAATTAGTGATGCATGCCATGGGTACTAGGGATGACAAATGACAGTCTACATGATAGGTTTCATCACCATTGAATAACTCAATAAATGCAACATGCTGTCTTTGGCTAACCCTTATTCATCTCCATACACACTCTACAGAGACTGACTGAATTAGATGCATGTTAGGTTCATTAGGCTTCCTCAGGTCACCAGTCAGTATCTTAGAACATCTTTAAAGTCATAAAGCAGTAGGCAAAGAACACTTATTATGTACCTATAAGCTGCTTTTAGTGTTGGTTTTAAAGGTTGCCATTGTATTACTGCAAACAAAGGAAACACTGATCAGAAGAGGCACATGGCAAGGGTAAAGCAGCTGTCAATGAAAGCATCTCTTAAGGAGTGGCTGTTGTTCCCTGGACAGAGTTAGAGACTGATACAGTAAAGACAGTGAGGGAAGTGGATTGTTCATTTTGTGGATCAAAACTCAGATGTGAATTTTCCAGGGAACCAGAGGCTGCTTGTAGCAGAGGGCACAGGCTGAAAGAGACATGACTGCACTAAAGAGATAAGGAGCTGGATGAAACCCATCAGGCAGCCAAGAGTGGGGCCTGCTCATGCGAACAGCAGTTGGTTAGGAGTTGAAAGTGTCCCTGGTTCCTTCTTGGTGGGAGTCAGAAGGGAGTTTGACTTTTCTTTTCTCTTCTTTCCTTTTCTTCTTCTTCTTCTTCTTCTTCTTCTTCTTCTTCTTCTTCTTCTTCTTCTTCTTCTTCTTCTTCTTCTTCTTTCTTCTTCTTCCTTCCTTCCTTCTTGCCTGCCTGTCTTCCTTTCTTCCTTCTTTCCTTCCTTTCTCTCTCCTTCCTTTTTTCCTCCCTCCCTCCTTCCTTCTTTCCTTCCTTCCTTCCTTCCTTCCTTCCTTCCTTTCTTTCTTTCTTTCTTTCTTTTACTTTCTTTCTCTCTCTCTCTCTCTCTCTCTCTCTCTCTTCCCTCTCTCTTTCTTTGTTTCTTTTTTTCTTTTGAGATAGGGTCTCTGTCTATAGCCCTGGCTGTCCTGGACCTTGCAATGTAAATCAGCATTAGACTCAAATTCACAGAGATCTGCATGCCTCTGCCTCCCAACTGCTGTGATCAATTCTTTGCTGCTAAGGGAGCATCTCTGCCTGGAAGCCACATGTAAGTGTGGCTGAAACTCTGGCCAGTTAGATTTTCACCTGGTTGCTGGACACTGAACTCAGACCCTTACACTTGCATGGCAAGTGTTGCACCTACTGAGTTTGTCAATGGCTTTTTTGTCTCTATAAAAAACTCACAATTTAAAATTATGCATTGTTAAATTTTTATATTTTCCATGTGGGAGACATCCACAAAAGGCAGGCCTCTTTTCCCCCTCATTTGTATTCATATTGCTAAACCTTAAACTAAGAAATGCAATTTGGAACATTGATATTGAAAAGGGGAAAAATTGCTAACTCATTTTCATCCAGTTTCCTTTCATTCTTTCAATCAACTCTTCTCTGTCAGTTGTACTAGTGATGAGACTATCAACACTAATGGCATTGTCAGGATGGCATTTTATGGAAGATAGACATGTATACAAGGAGTCCATATATTTAGGGTCAGGAACTTGAATAACTAACATAATTAGGGTTATAGGAGCCCAATCAATGTACAGCTAAGCCAGACTAGACTCAGGCCCTAGAACTAGGAAGAATATTCCAGAAGTGCTGTTACCACAGAGAAGTGTGGATGAATGCATCTCAAAATTCAATTTAGCTATTTGACACATCCTTTCAATCTTGTTACCTTTTCTTCTTAGCAGCCTAGTATTTCTGGTATCAGAGAAATAGTCAATCTCAATTGGAATGTTTGTTCAAGTATAGATGTCTAGGGTATGGGAGATGTCGCGGTCAGTAAAGTGATTGTTTGACAAGAATGAAGACCCAAGTTCAGTTCTCAGGACCTGTATTAGGAAGACAGATGTGGAGCGCATGCCTATAACCCTGGTGTTGGGAAAGCAAGGACAGGAGGATTCTGGAAACTCATTGTCTGGCAAGTGTATCCAAATTAATGAGCTCCAGCCTCAGTGAGAGTTCCTGTCTCAAAAAATAAGACACAGTGCACTTGAGGAGCAAGACATTGATATCCATCTTTTTCTACATACATACATACACACACACACACACACACACACACACACACACACACACACACACACACTGTAGACCCCTGGCTGTCAGGTCAGCAGCAGTTTTCAGTCAGCACATATGGAGGGGACCCAGAATCTGAATTCCAACAAATTTTATGTACTTCTGGTGATGCAGGGCCAGTTTCAGGCTTCTGAAGCTACCCTATATACCTTCATGAGCATCTAGCTGTAGAGTAGGTATCTGTCCATCAAAGCACTAAGGAAAGCATTATGAATAAAACAACCCCAACTTCATAAAAATAATAGGCATCAAATCAATCAACCACTTTCTAATGCAATGGCATCTTGTTTTCTCCATTCTTTCCTGAGAAAACAATAGGTTGTGTATAGTAAATGATCTTTCACAAACATCAAAGTTCTACAAATAGAAATAGAGCTTTTCTAATACGAGGAAATTTGCATCTTCTCTATTTTAAAAGTTGAGAATTTGTAGATGTGGGCATTTGGATTAGCAGAGTTTGTGAACACAAATAAGCTGGAACTTTTCTCTTTTGTCTGCTCCTCTTTCTTGGAAGATGTTATTTGGAGTTAGCAGCTTATGGCTGTCTCTTTGAGGTCCATAAAAGAGTACAGAATGACACCATGTGCTTTGCTGTAAGCTAAGTGTTGGTTGATTGTGTGTTCATTCTCTGGGGTCCAAGTGGGAAAAATGTGAGAAAAAGTTGAGGACAGCAGTGCAGTCTAAGTACCAGGGAGGAACCAAACCAGAAACAAACAGTAAAAATGTAGAGGTGCTGAGTGGAGCTTTCTCTAAGCTCATGTACTGGGTTGGCAACTTCACACACTTGACCACAAGGAAACTCCATGAAAACTAAGATGAAAGTCCAACCTCCCCTACTTTGCAAATGCAAGCACGGGGCTTGGGAAGAAAACACAGCCCCAGTAAGATGCTTCCCTTTGGGCATTCTTATCCAACTCCCATAGGATGCTACTTTCTTTTGACATAGGACTGCCAGTTGCTGACTTTCAAGAAGCCAGATTTGGTTTTAAGACAGTGGCAGGAAGGCCTTTCCCCAGTTCCTCACCTTGATACATTTGAGAGATGTTTTGTTGTTTAAAGAACAAAGCCTTGTTGACTGAATGGCCAGTTTAATTTAGTACAGTGATTGACTTACAAAAAAAGAGAGAAACCTTAAATTTGTATTGAACATTTAAGAAAACAGATTCTTTTCAATTGGCACTTGATATTTTCACTCTGCTCCTGGGGTTGTTCACTGTCCTAGTTTAGATTTTGTTCCACACTCTGGGCTGGATGTATTTGCAGACTGTTTCCTGGGGGAACAAGGCCTGGAGCTCAGACAATGAGTGCCTGGGCCCTTAACTTGAGGATGGGAGTGAACCTGTTTTCCTTCTTAAAGACTTGATTTCTGTTACTGTCATTTAGACATTGTTGTCATTCATAGGTTTCCTTTTCTGGTCGGAACTTCTCCAACATGCTGAGCACTTGTTGTGCAAGCCCACTTATCCTTCCTATCTATATGCTCAGGAGACATACATGCTCTAGCTCATTCCTTCTCATCAATATGCATTTGAAAATTCAGGAAATAAGATGACTAGAGAAGGGTGAGTAGATGACTCCACCTATTTATTGAGTGCTTGCTGCACAAGCCTAACAACTCAAGTTTGGATGCCTCACCTAGGAAAAGGCTGAGCAGACTCTCAGGATCCCAGTGCCATGGAGGCAGAGCCAGGAGGATCCCCAGGATTTGTTGACCAGCCAGCCTGGCCAATCACTGAATGTTAAGTTTAGTGACACACTGTCTTAAAAAAATAAAATTAAGTGGAGAGTGATAGAGGAAGGACCCAACATTCACCTACACACACACACACACACACACACACACACACACACACACACACACACTCACAGTGGGAAAACACGAGGAAGATGAATTGAAAGGATGTTTCCATGATTCAGCTACCACGATTTCACCATCCATGATGAGGAAGAACTTTGTGGAGGTATAGTTGCTTTGGGATTGTTCTTGTTCCTGTAAGCCCAATCAACTCAATGGTCTCACCAAGTGGAATTTGGTGAAATCATACTTGGGTCTATTGTTGGTGCCAATTTTAGTTGAATAGGAATTTTTTTTTTGTCTTTTCTATGTACAAGTTAATGCAACACCTCTGTATAAAATAATGATTTAACTGCTTCATAGCATGGTTTAGGACAAGTTTTTTTTTTTTTTTTTTAATTGTACATGAGAGATAGAACAGCCAGAGGCATCTGGAAGAGTCCAGAGCAGAGAGAGAAAGAAGTAGACTGAACATTTCCAGAAGAGTGGACATGGCTAGGGTTATTTGCAAGAGAGGGAACAAAGAATAGAGAAAACATAAATAGGGAAACAGGAAACAGGAGAAGAGAGAGGAGAGAGGAGAGAGAGAGAGAGAGAGAGAGAGAGAGAGAGAGAGAGAGAGAGAGAGAGAGAGAGAGAGAGAATATTGAAAATATCAGGGTTTTAAGGAAAACAAGTAGCTAGGTGTGGTAGTTTGAATGAAAATGGTGCTCCACAGACTCACAGGGAGTGGCGCTGTTGGAGGTACAGCCTTGTTGGAGTAAACACAGCCGTGTTAGAGAAAGTGTGTCACAGGGGGTGGACTTTGAGGTTTTAGAAGCTCAAACCAGGCCCAGTGACTCACTCTCTTTTCTTGCTTCCTGTGGATGCAGATACAGAACTCTCAGCGCCTCTCCTGCACAATGCCTGCCCTGTATGCTGACATGCTTCCCACCATGCTGATAATGAACTAAACCTCTGAACTGTCAAGTCAACCTCAATTAAATAATTTCCTTTATAAGAGCTGCTATGGTTGTATTGTCTATTCACAGCAATATGAAACCCTAACAAAGACACAGGAGGAGGAAAGCTGATGAGCTAGAGGGAGTTTAGGTAGGGGAAGAGGTAAGAAGGGCTAGGAGGAGAGCATGAACTTTGAAATGTAAAATAGGTACTTGTGATACTGAGGAACCCTGAAGGTCAGTATAAGCTTTGATATCCTAATAGGTGCCACAGATAGCCCTATATACTCTTTCTGGTAAATGGGAACCATTGAACAAGTTCCTGAGGAATTCTGGCTTTTATTTACCTCCCCTGCAACAATTCCTCCTAGATTCCAGGATGAACTCATGTCTGGATATTTGGACTGCTTTTTGAGGTTTGAAATTCCCTTTGAACCTCACAAGCCTCTTAATTTTCAATTGTTTCTGTGGCTTCTGTTTTCAAGTCAATAAGACTGCATTCTTCGTGAATGCTAGCTGGATATGTTGTTCACTTATGAGAGAGCCCTGTAGCCAAAAGTGAGTGTGACTACCTTCCTTAATCAGCTGGTTCTCACCTAGCTTCTGCCTGCTCTTGTCTTCTCAATGTCTTTCCTCTCTTTATGAGCCTTGGACACATGCAAATTCTTCCACCCTTGTAGTCTTCAGACATCATGTGTCATTTCATCAGTGTCCTGTTTTGTACCCTATAAAATAGAAGTTGGTATACTTTGGCTTCATTTTATGTCTACTTTATGTAGATTCAAAATTTAAAAAGACACCAAGGGGACATTAACATTCCAGTAAAAGAAGTCAAAGTAGTTATGTCAGAAAAGCTCAGGTAAGCCAGGATTTCAATGATAGTTTCTGTAAAAATCAAATGAAGGCAGAGAGAAAATTCCCACCATCCTTAGGATTACAAGTATGCATGTGCACATAGTAACACATGTGTATGGCCACACATCACATATTCACATGTGTACAAATGAACACATAGAGAGAAAATGGTAATAAATTCAAGTTTCAGTGTTATCAAGCAAACTTAATCAGAACAAGTGGATTCTTTCCTCATGGGTTGCTTGGAGAGCAGAGAAAACAGTTGCTGCAGAGACTGGGTGTGAATGTGATTGATGAAGCCCAGAGTGCTTCTCTCTCATCCTAGTGGAAAGCTAGCCACATGTGCTAGCTTCCATACTGTAGGTTACCGCCTAACGTTCTGAACAGTTTTCCTTGAGTATTCTATATTTAGTAAGATTTTTTTTTCACAAATTTAGTTTGTCATATGTCCTGAACTGTTTATTTTAATCTTCTATTTTTTTCTTATTACTTTCCCTTCTCTATGTAGAAGTTTGAGAAGTTTGGTAGCCTCTGTGACACATTTTCTCATTGATTTGTATTGTCAACATAAAAATCACAACTTTCACCTTAAAGACAATAAGAGACAGTTTATTATGAAGTTAGTTTGAATGGCCGTGGCCTGTGAACACAAATTTCGGTTATTTAAATTTCCATGTTCCAACATGGATGCAGTTTTGAGAAGTTTTATTTTTTTTTAAACTTTACAGAACAATGAAAATAATAAATCAGAACAAGTTTAGAATACACTAATGTTTATACCAGAAAGGCAGACGCATTGAGATAGGATTGGGAAAGAGCTTCTATAGTTCTATATTGTGACATTCTTTGCTCTTGGGTTGGTGGAAACCAGTGTTCTGCAAAGTTAACAGCTTCTAAGAGGTCTTATTTATATATTTATTTATTGTTATCCTATCATTTATTACATCCTGACCATAGTTTCTTCTCACTCCACTCCCCAAGTTCCTCCTTCCACCTCCCCTACCCCCCAAATTCATTCCTTCTATGTTTTCCTTCACAGAGCAGTCCTCCCAGGGATATCAACCAATAAGACTAGGCACAAATCCTCACATCAAGGCTGAAGGAAGCAACCAAAAATGAGGAAAAAGTCTCATGAGAAGGCAAAAGAGTCACAGACTCTTGCTCCCACTGTTAGGAATCCCATAAGAATAGCAAGCTCCACAATCATAATGTGTATGTGGAGGAGCTAGCTCAGACCCATACATGGTCTGTCAGTCTCTGTTGCTCCTAGGAGCCCTGCTTAGTTCATCCTGTGGGCCATATTCTCCTGGTGTCCTCGACCCTTCTGGCTCCTACTGTTCTTCCTCCCTTTCTTCTGTGGGGTTTCCCTGGCTCCACATAGTGCTTGGCTGTGGGAAGTTTTAAAAAAATTTTTTTTTATACAAGTCTTTCACTTATTTACTCAGAGTTACCCAAGGCATTTTATATTATTCCAGCCTATTGTGAAGGCTGTTGTTTCCCTGATTTCTTCCTTCCTTCCTTCCTTCCTTCCTTCCTTCCTTCCTTCCTTCCTTCCTTCCTCCCTCCCTCCCTCCCTTCCTTCCTTTCTCTCTCTTCTTTATTCATTCATTAATTTCCTTTCTTTTCTCTCCTCCCTCCCTCCCTCCCTCCCTCCCTCCCTCCCTCCCTCCCTCCCTCCCTCCCTCCCTCCCTCTCTCTCTCTCTCTCTCTCTTTCTTTCTTTCTTTCTTTCTTTCTTTCTTTCTTTCTTTCTTTCTTTCTTTTAGTTAATCTTGTATCCAGCCACTCCATTAAAGGTATTTATCAGCTGTAAGAGTTTCCTGCCTGAATTTTTGGGGTCCCTTAGGTATACTATCCTATCACCTGCAAATAAAGATACTTGGAATTCTTCCTTTCCAAATTATATCTACTTTAGTTGTCTTATTGCTCTAGTTATATCTTCAAGTACTATATTGAATACATATATAGAGATTGGACTATTTTGTCTTATTTCTGATTTTAGTGGAAATGCTTTGAGTTTTTCTCCATTTAATTTGATATTGGCTATAGGCTTGCTGTAAATTGCATCTATTCTGTTTAGATACATCCATTTTATCCCTAATCTCTACAAGACTTTTGTCATGAGAGGTTATTGGATTTTGCTAGAAGCTTTTTCAGTATCCAATGAAATGATCATATGGGTTTTTTCTTTAATTTTGTCTGTGTGATGGATTATATTGACTGTTTTTCATATTCTGAACCGTCCCTGTATCTCTGGGATGAAGCCTACTTGATTATGGTGGATGATGTTTTTTATATGGTTTTGGATTCTGTTTGTATCATATTGAGTGTTTTTCTATCTATGTTCATGAGAATTGGTTTGTAATTCTCTTTCTTTGTTGAATCCTTATGTGGTTTGGGAATCAGCACGACAGTAGCCTCTTAGAATGAATTTCACAATGTTCCTCTGTTTCTATTTTGTGGAATATTTTGAGAAGTATTGGTATAAGCTCTTCTTTGAAAGTCCAGTAGAATTTTGCACTAAAACTGATTTTTGGCTTATTATTTATTTATTGGTTGGGAGACTTTTAATGACTGCTTCTATTTCCCCAGGGGATATGGGTCTATTTAAATTGTTTATCTGATCTTGATTTAATGTTGGTAAGTGCTATCTGTTGAGGAAATTATCCATTTATTTTAGATTTTCAAATTTTATACAGTACAGGTTTTTAAAGTATGACCTAATTATTCTTTGGATTTTCTCCATGTCTGTTGTTATATCCCCTCCTTTCATTTCTAATTTTGTTAATTTTTTATATTCTCTCTGTGTCTTGTAGTTGGTTCAGATAAGTGTTTACCTAAGTTGTTGATTTTCTCAAAGAATCAACACTTTGTTTCTTTGTTTTGGGGGTTGTGGACTGGGATACAGTGTAGAGGAGAGTCATTTGGAGGTAGGCTGGGTGGCCACTGAGGGAGTGGTGACCTTCTGTGGTCAGGGCACTTACCTGAGGTTCTGGCAGCTGTGTCTGGAGGAGCAGGGAGATTTCCAAGGTTTTAGTTGTTTGTTTTATTTTATTACTATCTTAGTTATGATACAGAGTTTGACAAGGAATGGCTGTCCCAGAAGGCTAAAATTATCCCAATATAAAGTAATTAACATCTGAACTTACAAAATTTCAATTTTTCTACAATGTTGAAGTTCCAGTAGGTCACTTATTCTCTGCAGACATTTGCTCCTTCAAGGAGTTTTTTGTTCACAGCCAGACACAGACACAGCTTCTTTTCAGGAATTTTCATTCACAGTATCCTTCAGCTCCACATTTTTTGTTTTGTAAAAACGAGTGGGTATTATATATCATTGTAATAGAATAAAAACTCCTCAAGCTATCTTTTCAAAAATATAGTTCATTATTTTTAATGGGGTGTGTGTGTGTGTGAGTGTGTGTGTGTGTGTGTGTGTGTGTGTGTGTGTGTGTGTGTGTTTGTATCTGTGGGTATTGGTTTGTGTACATATATGCCAGTGCCTGCAGAGACCAGAAGAATCAGACCTCTTGGTGCTTGAGTTTCAGGCAGATTTGCCTGCTGAGATGGCTCCTGGGAACTGAATTCCAGTCATCAGCAAGAGCAGTACATGCTCTTAATCACTAAGTAATTTCTCCAGCTCCTGAAGTTACCTTTTGAAATTTTAACTTTTATATTGTTTTATTTATACTTATTATGTCTGCTGGTAGCAGAGGACAGAAGACAACATCAGAGTATTTGTAACTGGAGTTATAGGTGCCTGTAAGCCACCATGTGGATTCTGGGATCAAACCAGGTCCTCAGCAAGAACAGGTGCTCTTTACTACTGAGCCATCTCTCCCTCCCCTGGACGTTATTTTTAAGTCAGAAGTGTTGGTTGATATTAAAGCAATATAGTATTTAGAATAATACAACATGATAATTATTAAATTAAAACTACTATACATTAAAAACATTTTCCTTGAGTTATAATGTTAAGTGGAAGTATAATATAGCAAGTTGAAATGCTTAAAAATATTGACAAACTCCATTTTTTCTCTCATTCTCCTTCATAGTTTTTAAATTAAAATTCAAAAACTGAGAAGTAACCTTAATGGAATATTTTTATTGACATACATGTTTTGTTGTTTATAAAACATCACCGCTCTGTCAAAACATTTTAACACCATTTTCCTGTCTTCACATTCCTTAATTAAAGTTTTTAACAGTACTGTAAATAAAAGAGTAAAGCCTATACAATATCACAACTGAAGGGCAATGTTCTTTTAAAAATGTTGCAAAAAAATTAAGCATAATTTTTCTTTTACCGTCTTGAGAGCTCATTCATGCATATTTTTGGCTGACACAGGAGTTGTTAACGCTACCAGGACAGTGACATCTGTAGGAAATCTTTCTTTTTTTCTTTCTATTTTTTCATCTTTCTGTATTAAGAAATTTTCTATTCACTCCATATGCTATCCATAGACCCCGCTCCCTCCCCCCCCAGCCTTCTTTCCCAAGCTACCCTACATCCCCACATCCCCCAAATCGAGGTCTCCCATGGGGAGTCAGCAGAGCCCAGAACACTGAGCCTAGGCAGGTCCAAGCCCCTTCCCACTGCACCAAGGCTGTGCAAGGTGTCACACCACAGGCATCAGATTCCAGAAGCCTGCCCATAGACCATGGACAGATCCCAATCCCCCTGCCTGGGTGCCCCCCAAACAGTTCGAGCCAAACAACTGTCTTCCGTGTCCAGAGGGCCTAGTCCAGTCTCATGGGGGTTCCACAGCCACCATTCCACAGTTCTTGGGCTTTCACTAGTGTGACCAGTCATCTCTGCACATCCTCCCATCATGATCTTGACATCCCTCGCCTGCAGTATCTCTCCTCTCTCTCATAAATTGGATTCCCGGAGCTCAGCCTGGTACCTGATGTGGATCTCTGTATCTGCCTCCATCAGTCACTGGACAAAGGCTCTATGATGACAGTTAGATTATGTGCTAGGCTGGTCACCAGAGTAGAACGGTCCAGGCACCCTCTGGACCACTGCCAGCAGACCAAGGTGGGGTCAACCTTGTGGATTCCTGAGAGCCTCCCCAGTACCTTGCCTCTTCCTATTCCCATGATGTCCCCATCTATCATGGTATCTTCCTCCATGCCCTCCCACTCTGTCCCTGTTCCAGCTTGACCCTCTCATTTCCCTATGTTCTCATCCCCCACTCCTCACCCTCTGCCATCCCCCCCACACCCTGTCCACTCATGTATATCTCATCCACTTCTCCTTCACAGGATCATCCATATGTCCCTCCTAGAGTCTTTTCCTGTTAGCTAGCCTCTCTGGAATTGTGGGTTGTAGTCTGTCCATCCTTCCCTCCCATTTAGTATCCACTTATGAGTGAGTACATACTATGTTTGTCCAAGTCTGGGTTATCTCACTCAAGATGATATTTTCTAGATCCAAATGTTTGCCTGCAAATTTCATGTTATCATTGTTTACTACTGCTGAGTAGTACTCTATTGTGTATATGTGCCATATTTTCTTTATCCAGTCTTCAGTTGAGGGACATCTAAGCTGTTTCCAGGTTCTTGCTATTACGAATAATGCTGATATGAACATAGCTGAGCAAATGCCCTTGTGGTATGATTGGCACAGGAGACTACTTCCTAAATATTTTTGAGTTCTTTATATATTTTGGAGATCAGTCCTCTGTCATATGTGTAATTTGTGAAGATCTTTTCCCATTGTGTGGGCTGTCATTTTGTCTTATTGACTGTGTCCTTTGCTCTACAAAAGCTTCTCAGTTTCAGGAGGTCCCATTAATTGTCACTCTCAGTGTCTGTGGTACTTGTGTTATATTTAAGAAGTAGTCTCCTGTGCCAATTCATTCCAGACTACTTCCTACTTTCTCTTCTATCAAGTTCAGTGTAACTGGATTTATGTTGAGGTCTTTGATCGACTTGGACTTGTGCATGGCGACAGATATGGATCTATTTGCAATCTTGTGCATGTTGACATCCAGGTATACCAACACCATTTGTTGAAGATGCTTTCTTTTTCCATGGTACAGTTTTGGCTTCTTTATGAAAACCATATGTTCATAGGTGTGTGGATTAATGTCAGGGTCTTCAGTTTGATTCCATTGGTCCACATGTCAGTTTTTATGCCAGTACCATGCTGTTTTTATTACTATAGCTCTATAGTAGAGCTTGAGGTCAGGGATCATGATGCCTCCAGAGGTTGCTTTATTGTACAGAAGTCTTATAGCTATCCTAGGTTTTTTGTGTTTCCATATAAAGTTAAATATTGTTCTTTCCAAGTCTGTAAAGAATTGTGTTGGTATTTTGATAGGAATTGCATTGAATCTGTATATTGCTTTTGGTAGGATGGCCATTTTTATTATGTTGATCCTACCTATCCATGAGCATGGGAGATCTTTCCATCTTCTGATATCTTCTTCAATTTCTTTCTTCAGAGACTTAAAGATCTTATCATACAGGTCTTTTACTTGCTTAGTTAGGGTTACCCCAAGGTATTTTGTATTATTTGTGTCTATTGTAAAGGGTGATGTTTCTCTGATTTCTTTCTCAGCCCCTTTTTCATTTGTATCTAGGAGGGCTACTGATTTTTTGAGTTAATCTTATATCCTGCCACCTTACTGACGAAGTTTATCAGCTGTAGGACTTCCCTGGTAGAATTTTTGGTGTCACACACACACACACACACACACACACACACACACACACACACACACACACACACATATATATATATATATACACATACACTATCATATCATGTGCAAATAATGAAAGTTTGACTTCTTTCTTTCCAATTTGTATCCCTTTGATCTCCTTTAATTGTCTTATTGCTCTAGCTAGTACTTCAAGTACTATATTGAATAAGTATGAGGAGAGTGGAAGCCTTGTCTTGTTCCTGATGTGGAATCATTTTGAGTTTCTCTCCATTTACTTTGATGTTGGCTGTCGGCTTGTTGTAAATTGCCTTTATTATGTTTAGGTATGTTCCCTGTATTCCTGATCTCTCTAGAACCTTTATCATGAAGGAGTATTGGATTTTATCAAAGGCTTTTCAGCATCCAATGAGATGATCATGTGTTTTTTTCTTTGAGTTTGTTTATATGGTGTATTACATTGACAGATTTTTGTATGTTGAACCATCCTTGCATCCCTGAGATGAAGACTACTTGGTCATGTTGGATAATTTTTTTGATGTGTTCCTGGATTTGGTTAGCCAGTATTTTATTGAGTATTTTTGCATCAATCTTCATGTAGGAGATTGGTTTATAATTCTCTTTCTTCATTGCATCTTTGTGTGGTTTGGGTATCAGGGTAACATAAGAAGAATTTGGTAATGTTCCTTCTGTTTCTATGGTATGGAACAATTTGAAGAGTATTGGTATTAGCTCTTCTTTGAAAATCTGGTCGAATTCTGCACTGAAACCATCTGGTCCTGAGGTTTTTTTGGTTGGGAGACTTTTAATGACCATTTCTATTTCCTTAGGGATTGTTGGTCTATTTAAGTAGTTTATCTGGTCTTGATTTAACTTTGGTATGGGGTACCTATCCAGAAAATCGTTCATTTCTTTCAGATTTTCCAATTTTGTGGAGTATAGGTTTTTGAAGTATTACCTGATAGTTCTCTGGATTTCCTCATTGTCTGTTGTTATGTCCCCCTTTTCATTTCTGATTTTGTTAATTTGGATGCTCTCTGCTTTTTGGTTAATTTGGATGAGGGCTTATCCATCTTGTTGATTTTCTCAAAGAACCAACTCTTTGTTTCATTGATTCTTTTTATTTTTCTCTTTGTTTCTATTTTACTGATTTCAGCTCTCAATTTGATTATTTCCTGGCATCTGTTTCTCCTGGGTGAGTTTGCTTCTTCTTGTTCTAGAGCTTTCAGTTGTGCTGTTAAGTCACTAGTGAGAGATTTCTCCAACTTCTTTATGTGTGCATTTAGAGCTATGAATTTCCCTCTTAGCACTGCTTTCATGGTGTCCCATAAGTTTGGGTATGTTGTACATTCATTTTCATTGAATTCTAGGAAATCTTTAAATTCTTTCTTTATTTCTTCTTTGACCCATTGGTGATTCAATTGGGCATTATTCAGTTTCCATGAGATTGTAGGCTTTCTGTAATTTTTGTTGTTATTGTTGTTGTTGAAGTCTAACTTTAAGCCATGGTGGTCTGATAAGACACAGGAGGTTATTTCAATTTTTTTTGTATCTGTTGAGATTTGCTTTGTGACCAAGCATGTGGTTGATTTTGGAGAAGGTTCCATGGTGTGCTGAAAAGAAGGTATATTCTTTTGTGTTAGGGTGGAATATTCTGTAGATATCTATTAAGTCTATTTGAATGTCTGTTAGTTCCCTTATTTCTCTCTTAAATTTCTGTCTGGCAGACCTGTCCATTAGTGAGAGTGGGGTTTGATGTGTGATTTAAGTTTTAGTAATGTGTCTTTTACAAATGTTGGTGCCCTTGTATTGGGGGCATAAATATTCAGAATTGAGACTTCATCTTGTCAGATTTTCCCTGTGATAAATATGTAGTATCCTTCCGATCTCTTTCAATTGATTTTAGTTTGAGGTTTATTTTATTAGATATTAGGATAGCTACACCAGCTTGCTTCTTGAATCCATTTGATTGGAATGTCTTTTCCCAGCCTTTTACTTTGAGGTGGTATCTGTCTTTGAAGTTGAAGTATGTTTCTTGTACGCAGCAAATGGATGGATCTTGTTTTCATATCCATTCTGTAGCCTGTGTCTTTTTATAGGTGGATTAAGACCACTGATATTGATGGATATTAATGACCAGTTATTGTTAATTCCTGTTATTTTTTGGTGGTAGTGTTGTATGTTTTCCTTCTTTGGTATTTGTTGGTATGGGACTATCTATTGCCTGTGTTTTCATGGGTGTATCTTCCTTAGGTTGGATTTTTCCTTCAAGTGCTTTCTGTAGGGCTGGATTTATGGAGAGATATTGTTTAAATCTGGTTTTATCATGGAATATTTTGTTTACTCCATCTATGTTGATTGAGAGTTTTGCTAGGTATAATAGTCTGGGTTGGCATCCATGGTCTCTTAGTATCTGCATAACATCTGTCCATTTCCAGTGTTATGCAGAAAACTTGTTATAAATAGTTTGACTGTATATACACAGAGCTTCACACAAATATGCGTACACACATATGCATTTTCATACACATATATACACATAACATGTTAGATACATGTGGCTATGCATCATAGAACATTAATGTTAGGACATAGCAACCAAAATATACCTTTTGGACTCTTCCTGACCCTCTTCTTCAATGTACAAACTTTCTCCAACAAAGAGAAAAGCATTTCAAACATACTTGGAAAATAAACCCAGTAGGGGAATTCCCTAGGGACCCACATATATATTAAGAAAAAAAGATCATCCCAGGGTGACTTTAGGGATGTCAGAAGCCACTTAAGGGCTGATGTCTCATACACATGATTCTAACAAAGAGAATCATAGTATTGCATGTGAATTGTGAGTAAACTTTATATAACCTAGCGATGCAAATCATCTATGGGAGTCAAAGAAATGACTACCTCTCCAGAAAATAAATTCCTTTCCTTTTGTGATTAAAAGCCCCTGAACCCTGACTCAAGAGGACTCTTGTTCTTTTTCCTCCCTGCTCTCATCCTTGAAAATGCATGCTTTTGGCTTTTACTTTCACTTTTAAAATTTATTTATTTTTTAAAAATTCATCTCCGTATGTGCACACATGTGCTTCCAGGCAGCTGTAGAGGTCAGAAGAGTGTTGTATGTCCTTGAGGTGTAGTTTCAGGGGCTGTGAACGTAAGTTCTCCTAGAGCATCAAGTACTCTTAGCTGCTGAGCCACCTCCCCACTTTGAACAAATTCACATTTCTGCTGCAACTTTTCTGTGTCTTTCTCAATTCATTTTTCAAAACACAAAGAAGACTACTAAAATTCCCAGTGGATAAAACTTCTACACATGTACTCCACCATCCCATGCAAGGCTGGTTGTTGACAGAACAATGATTAAAGGGTGGTAGGTAGTCCATGTTTTAGAAAATTCATGTTTGTGTTCTTGCAAGTAGAACAGACCAAGAGGAGAAAGGAGAAACAGAGAGGCTGGAGAACACAAGCATGCTGTCCTTTGTTCCTTCTGTGTGGATCATAAGTAACTTCGATGACCCAGGACCGTCCTGGTGGGTTCATTTCCTTTTCTCTTTTTTATTAAACAAATATTTTCAAAGAATTTATGCTGTGTCTTATTCTGTGGAAGAGTCTGGAAACATTGCCAGACCAGACATTTCATAAAACTATCTGTTTATGGAGGAACGTAGACTAAACAGAGAAAAACTTCAAGTGGTTAATCCAAGATGGCAAATAGGAGAGATTGTTGTAAGAGAGTGTAGTATGAGATTTTTCCTCGGGAAACTCGACACAAATTTCTTCTAACCCTGGTGGGGAATAGATGATGGCAGAAGGAATGACTCTACCAAAGTGCAGTGTGCTGAGCCAGCGTGGTTCCGTACCAGGACTATATGTGTGGGGTTCCTTACAGGAACAAGGATGTCTCAAAGGCAGCTATGTTACCCAAAAGTCTGGCTGATGGCTCACAGAAGATACAGTCCTGAAGTACTCTGCATGATGGTCAGGCAGCCAGGCAAGTTGGGGGTCTCTTCCTAGACTGCTCCTCAGGTTGCAGAGGGCCCAGCAGTAGCAGCAGTTGTCCTTCTGCCCCTGTGACAATCTAAGAGTCTGTTAGCTCGGGAAGTGCTCTTGGGAGTCGTGTTGCTCTTAACTCTTCTGCCCTCGGGAGGTCCATTCACTCCTGAGTCTCAGGAGTCCCCTTCTCCTTCCAGGAGGAATTGTTCTAATATGGAGGAAACGGCCACTGATCAATGGGACCAGTGACAATTACCATAGGTACATACACTTACTGCAATGGATCGGGGGAGTCTTTCCTATGTAAGAACTCTTCGTGTGGCATTCGGAATATGAGTAAGTTATCTAGGGTAGTATCGGATGGGAAATATCCTGGAAAGGGTAATGCACAGAAATGTGTGATTTCCTACTAGAAGCAATGCTACATTTGAAGTTACTAAAGTGCTACCTGTGAGGACCAGGTAGAGGCCAGTTGAGTGGGCACTAGGAACTAGGGGAGGAAATGTTATGGGCCTGGGGGATTTACACAGAGGTTTAACAAGGTGTGGTGTTGAAATTCTTTTTCTATTTTAAATTATTTTTTTCATACAATGTATTATGATGACATTCTTTCCCCTCCCCCAACTGTTCCCAGATCCTCCCACTACCTAACCCACCCAACTTCACGTTCTTCTTCTATCTCCCTCAAATAAAAACACTATAAATGGAATGCTGCAAGAATAAAATAAAACTCTCACAAAAATAAAAACCAAAACAAGACAAAATAAAACAAAACTTGGAGTCCATTTTGTGTTGGTCAATTACTTCGAGGTATGAAGCCTGTCCTGGAGTGTGGTTGATACACCCAGTGACAATCCTTTGAAGAAAACTGCTTTTCTCTTTCCAAGAACGTTACAAATTGCAAATAGCTTCTTGGTTAGTGGTGGGGCTTTTTGTCCACTTTCTTTCTCAGTGATGGGATTTTGTCTGGTTTGGGCACAGCCATATCTGATGGGAATGGCAAAAATCATAAAGACAACCCAACTGCTTGATTAAGATCTAGCAAAGCTGAGCTACATGAAAGTTGCCATGGCAGTTTTGGTTTTGATCTCTGCCTATTATATACTTGGGGGATTTTTAATATTTGTACACTTTGGGGATAATAGATTAATGGAAAATTTCTTATAAATTATTTATACTTTCTCACACAAGTACTGCATTTAGGCTTCTTCAGGAAAGTCCTGAACATACTACCCCTCCTGCTTTTAGGGAGATATCCTTATCTACTTGAAGGTCTTCCTTACACCTTGGAGGTTGTGACACACAATAGAAGCCAGAGGTCTCTTTATGAGGCTATGAGATATTCTTGAAACATTTGTCCCTATATTTACCTAGGAACAATATAATCAAAACCAAGTAAACTAAAATAGGTCAACAAGATTTAGTGGGCTAGAGGAGTTGCCCACAGATTTGATTACAAGCCTCTTCCTACACAACAGTTAAGCAATTATCTAGTATATACAGCAACAAATTTAGATTAGCTGAAGATGCTTCTGCCCCACACAGAGATGTATATTGATGAACAAAGGATGATGTAGAAAGATGATACAAGAATGAGATATCACAAACTCTCTTTCTTTCTTTCTTCCTTTTTTTTTTTTTTTTTTTTAAATAATGTAAAACTGTCTTTATTCTGAGACTGGGTATTTCAGCCAGGTTCATTGGCACCACACAGCATGATGACATGCACAGTGTGAACTGTGACATGTATAGTGTGAACTGTGAATGTTATAGGATAGTAAACCCTTGGGTTTTCATGTGTTTGATAATGAATGAATTTATTTTTTTCTGTTCTGAATCTTTTAAATTTTTTATTATTAGAATTTTCTATTAATTTTTCATACCAACCACAGATCCCCCTCTATTTCCTCCTCCTGCCCCACCCAGCCTCCCCTGCCAAACCATCCACCATTCCCACCTCCTCCAAGGCAAGGCCTTCCATGAGGAGTTAGCAGAACCTGGTACATTCAGTGGAGGCAGGTCCAAGCCCCCACCCCTTGCACCAAGGCCGTGTAAGACATCTCACCACAGGCACTGGGCTCCAAAAAGCCTGAACATGCACCAGGGATGGATATTGATCCCACTCTGCCAGGGGCCACTTAAGCAGGTCAAGCTACACAACTGTCTTGCCTATGCAGAAAGACTTCCCTTTCTTAGAAAATGCAGAGCACATGCAGAGTCACTGTGATGTCTGTCATATGACCAAAGAACAAAAGAACACCAAGATTATACATATAAGCAAATTCTATACATATATAAAATGTAAATATTGTATTATGACCGAATCTGAAAAACTGCAGCAGCTTTGGCATGAGGAGTTTTCTTAGCCGTTCTAACCATTAATTGTTAATAACACACTGGTTGGGACATGGCAATCTGCCCAGACAGGCTTGGAGATTTTGTTTTGGTCTAGTGTCCTTGTAGTCACAGAGAAACAGGCTGTCATATGCCTCTAGAGTCTTAAAAATTGGGTATCAGTGTGATGGTTCTTCGGGAAGCTTGGAATCAATCTATATCAAGATTTAGCTATGCCATTCTTGAGCATATACCCAAAGGACTCTGTATTCTGTTTCAGGGATACTTGCTCATCCATATTCTTCATAGCTAAAAACTGAAAAGAGCCTCAATGTCCATCAACTGGAGGGATAATTAAAATGTGATCATTTACACAATGAAATGTTATTCACCTGTTAAGAAAAATGAAATTGTGAAATGTGCTGGTAAATGAATGGACCTATAGAAAAATCATCCTGAATGGAAAAATCCAAGACCCTCAAAAGCGAAGTATTCCATATTCTTTCTTATATGTGGATGTTACCTTTTAAGCTTTCGATATTTGTGGTTTATTTTTCAAGAGGAAAGAGACATATTAAATATGGGCCTGAACAACTATATTGGCTCACATTCCTTTCCAAAATCAGGGGCAGACAAGGTAGGCACTATGTCAGTCTGCTCAAAAGGATGAGGCCTCGATGGATAAAATAATAAGTGCCCAGATTAAGGACTGGAGTTCATATTGCAATCAGCTTCCTATAATCTCATCACTCAGTAGGCAGAAACAAGCTCCCTCAGGGAAACTGGACAAGCTAAAGGTTCAGCAAGAGCCACAGACCCCAAAAATAAAATGGAGAGTAATTGAGGAAGACTTCTGACAGCCCTGATGTTAACCTGAATACATGATCATGCCCTCTCACTGTCGTCTTTAGTGCTAATTCTCAACTTTACACAATTTATAACTGTTGGTTGGAGAATTATTTGCTCAGTGGCGAAGAGCATTTACTGTTCTTGCAGAATCCACAGGTTTGGTTCTCAATATCTACACAGTAGCTGATAACTACACTTCCTGGGGATTTGATTCTCTCTTCAATCTTCTCAGGTTCCTTTATGCCAGTAGAGCACATGCATACACTCTGGTATATATATCCAATGAGCTAATAAATAAATAAATAAATAAATAAATAAATAAATAATCACAATTAAAGAATTTAGAATCATCTGGAGGAAAGGCTCCTGGTTATGATGTCTGTAGATGGCACCACCCTGGCAGGGGACCCTGGACTGTGATAGAAGAGAAAGGCATCTGAGCAGCATGTATTCATTGCTTTCTTTTCCTGGTTATAGATGTGATATGAAAATTCAGTTCATCAAGCTCCTTCTATGATGAACTTGTTGGCAACAGAAGACTGTAAGGGCTGGTTTATGTTCAGACAACACAGGGCTAATGTAGATACCCACTATGAGTCGGCCAAAACATGTCTGAACACTGAACATAGGACAGGGAGTGGGGTTGGGTGAATGGTGGAACACATGAGTATGAATCAGCACAGAATGTCTGACACTGGATATCTGTGGAACCCCATTCATGGTGATGTAACCTATTCGATAACTATTTTTGGCAGAATACCACTTTTATGTGATTCTGTTTAAATATGGCCTCCAGACAGAGGCACAAGATTTTGAATCTGTGTTTGACATCCTCCTTGTGTCTATGTGGAGGCCTGTGTACCAGTCTGTGTGTATTCCTGTGTCTGCCTCTGTGCATCCTGATGTTGCAGCATATTCCTGGAGGTCTTCCCAAGGCTTCCTGTCCAGAGGTCTGCTCCCAAGGTGAACAGAGTGCATTTTATCTGCATGTGTGTCCCTGAAATCTCAGCTTTCAGGCTTCTCATAAGTCTCCTCCTTTCCTAGCATCAGAAGATGGTCCTCAGAGTATTGGAACCTTGAACTGAGCACAATAACCCCACTCCCCAACTTTGTTGCCTTTATCAGTGTGTTTATTATTAAGACACAAGCACACACATACACACAAATGTACACACCATGTGCATACACATGTAAATACATAAATAGAAAGAATGGACTGCTTTACACTGTTCATCTCAGTGAAGGGACTGCCTTTCTGGGCAGCTTTGTGACTGGAGAGGGTGATAAAATAGCCATGTGAGAGTCATTCCCTTACTTCTTTAGATATCCAAATCCATGTCACTTGGAGGAGTTTTCTGATACTGTATGAAGTGAGAATTGGCAAAGTCCAATAAGTATTGAATATAGAATAATAATCTAAGATCATTCTGTACTTCATGTGATGCACAAAGATTAATTCTAGTTGAAATCTATCTCAACATGACAGTCTAAAGAATAAAGGTTTTGGAGACACACAGGTATCTTTATGGAATCAAAAAGAGCAAGCTTACAAGTATATTAAAAGGAGAACGAAAAATACCAGTGATAAGAGAAATTAATCATGAACTTAGTCATATCAAAATTGAGAATTCCAATTCATCACAAACAAGCACTTGGGGTTGTTGGAACTTTTAAAGCATTAAAATGTTAGAGGAATTTCAAATTTACATGAAAGTTATACAACGGTACAGGTTTCTGTATCACATCCTACTTTTCGCCCCTCCCCACTGATGAGATCAGATGTCAGCATGGTGCACTTGACACAGTTAATGTGGCAATGCTGTGTTCCTTTCATGTCTGCTGCACAGGATTGAAACGAATAACAATAATAACACTAGTAGTAACACACCCTGACAGAAAGCAACATAGTGAGGAAACAGTCTGTTTGGTGTGCTATTGTGGGTCACTGTCTACTATTGTGGGTCAGTTAAGGCAAGAACTGGAGGTATCACATCCATAGTAAAGAGCAGAAAGAATTAATGAATGGATCCTTGCTTATTTGCTTGCTTTAGCTAGCTTTGTCCTCTCCTTTACTAGCCAGGACTCCTGTCTAGGGAATAGTGCTGTCTATCTGTCTAAAATGGGCTGTGTCTTCTACAGTCAATTAAGACCTGAGACAATGCCCCACAGAGATGCCCACAAGCCAATCTAATCATAGAGAATTCCTCATTAAGACACTCTTCCCAGGTGATTCTAGGCTGGGTCAAGTTGACAGAGTTAACCAGCACAAATACCAATGCTTTATTATTGTATCTCATACTTGGACATCCTAACCTCCTTTATTTCTTCCTGGATCCTGTGCAGGAGACCACATCACAGTGATTCCCCGTCTATCTTCAGGATTCAGAAGGTTGTGGCAGTTAGACAGATTTGTACTGTTTTGAAGTCCATGGATCATGCTGTCCGTAAGTCCAAGTCTGTGCTTGGTTCTTTATCCCAGGAGTTCCTCAGGTGTTGATGGTGTTTATTATACAGAAGGAAAGCCACTGAGATCAGCTGACACTCTCACCATATCCTCTGAGAGATCCCTACTATCCACAGCAAGTGTTGAGACTGAGACTGACATCTTGTTTGCCATGCTTCCCACAGTAAAGCAACTCCTGTGCTTTGGAAGGAAGGTTACATGGTGTAGCCTGCACCATGGGGTGGAAGTCAGTTCCAGCATCCTTGAGCAGAGCAGTGTCTGGACACATTATTTTGCCTTGTTTTGTCTGCATATTTAGAACATCATCTTGTCCACTCTGTTCATTTTTGTATACCCATAGAGATACATACGTTTTTCATTTTGTATTTTGGGTTGTAATGCAATACTTAATTTTATTAATCAATAGCTTCTGCTTTGATGAGATCTCATGGGTCCCCATGTCCTTTGGCCATGCTGTTCAAGCCTTTCCTTACTTTCTGACGTAGTAAGCACTGGTTTGTTATGTGAAATAAAGAGCAGCGAGTTAGAGCAGATTCCAACAGAGTTGGACATTTTCAAACATGAGACAACCCAGGAGATTTTTCCCTGGCTGTCACTGGAGTCAGTCTCACCCTGAAGCCCTTGTGCTTCCCAGGCACCACATGCCTCACTTTGGCAACAGGACTGCCACACGTCATTTTCCTCTAGTTGGGAAGATTGAAAACTCCTCCCGGAGCCAGTGACAAGCCTTCCTTCCCTCTGCACTAGAATAAGAGCAGGTAGGAATAGTGTGAGATTTTTTTTTTTTTTTAAATTTCTACATTTAAACTTGGCAGCTAACTCCTACATCAGTGGACATCTAAGCAAAGACAAAATGTGTTAGGGAAAGGCCAAGCAAGCACACAACCATGCTCAAGAAATTCTGTGTTTGTGAATACAGCCGTATTAACTAAATACTAAACATAAAACTCCACAGTTAGGTGTACTGCTCTTGCAGAGGACCTGAGTTCAGTTCCCAGCATGCATGTCAGGTGGCTTACCAGGTTTAACTCTAGGTTCAGGGATTTGACTCCCTCTTCTGGCTGCCATGCATACTACACTCACATGTATAACTCCCTCCCAACAAACATAATTAAAAAGTATACATTAATTTTTTTTTTGAGAAAGGGTTTCTCTGTGTAGTTTTGTGCTTTTCCTGGATCTTGCTCTGTAGACCAGGGTGGCCTTGAAGTCACAGAGATCCACCTGGCTTTGTCTCCCGAGTGCTGGGATTAAAGGCATGTACCACCACCAGCCAGTTACATTAAATCTTGAAAAAGTTAGAAGAGTCAGGGGACATTAAAAAGAAACATCGAACTTAGCCCTATCTTGTATGATGTCCATGTTTGAAGGGACAGGTCTGAAAGAATGTTACATCTAAAAATGTTGAAGAAATATCAGAATATATTTAATCTCAGATGAAATATTAAGTATGAGTTATTAAATAACTAAAATATGAAAGATTACAACAAAATTAATATGATTATAAAGGAGAAGAATCAATTTATAAATAAAATTTGTTTGGCAATCCCAGCTCAGGGTTCCTGGTACATGGGAAGAAAGGTCAGTTCTCATTCCTTTCTAACTAATTCATATTGAAATCTCTCAACTATGTACATCAGAGGCAGAGGGATGTGGGTGGGCAAAGATGCTTCCTTTACTTAATATTTTTGACTGCATATACATTTGTGAAACATGCATGAGTTACAAATAACTGTGAGTTGGGAATCAATCCTTGGTCCTCTGGAAGAGCAGTCAGTGTTCTTAACAGCTAAGCCATCTCTCCAGGCCCCAAACACACTTTCATGCAAGGCTTATGACCTGAGTTTCTACCCTAAAATCCACATAGTGGAGTGAGTGAACTGATGCTCAAAAATTGTCCTCTCATCACCACACACATAAAGTGGCACATGTCCCCCACACAAATAAGTTACTATACAAAATAAACAATTAATAAATAAGCATACATCAATGATTGATTGTTTGGCTAGATGAATATGAACTATTCATTCATTTACCTAAAAAATATCTAGTGAGTCCAAATAATGTACTAGGCACAGTTTTTTCTCAATGATAATATAAAAAGTGATAAGGATTTAAAAGTGACATGAATCAGGTGAATGCATATCTTCTGGTGTTGTACTAGATCTCTTTTGATGTAGTTTGTGGCAGAATATCGTCAAAGACCTCTTAAGCACAGTCTACCTAATCCAGCAGATTGTTGGTGAGTAATCTTAGATCTCATCCAAGTCCTTCTTGTTTGCAATTTTTACCTGCAGCAAGGTGGTATGTAAGGAGATAACTCAGAACTTTGTGAATGTCCTGAAAGTACTGAATTGTTGAAACTAAAGGAACAAATTAAACAGCATTAAAATTAAACCTCAACTAAGCCTTTATGAAAACTTCACAAATAAGCTTAGTCAAGCCAACACTTATCTTTCTAGAATCATCTGTTGAGGACCAAAATCGCTTCAGTGTGTCTCCAAGATTACCATGTGTGGTGGTATTGTGTTCCCTAAAATATTGTACACCCTAATAAACTCATCTGGGGTCAGAGAACAGAACAGCCACTAGATATAGAGGTCAGAAAATGGTAGCACACACTTTAATCCTAGCATTGCAGAGGCAGAGATCCATCTGGATCTCTGTGAGTTCAAGGCCACACTGGAAATAGCCAGGTATGGTGACTCACGCCTTTAATCCCAGGAAGTGATGGCAGAAAGGTATATAAGGCATGAGGACTAGGAACTAGGCTGGTTAAGCTTTCAGGCTTTTGAGCAGCAGTTCAGCTGAGGTTCATTCTGGATGAGGACTCAGAGGCTTCTGGTCTGAAGAAACAGGATCAGCTGAGGAACTGGCGAGGTGAGGTAGCTGTGGCTTGTTCTGCTTCTCTCATCTTCCAGCTTTAACCCAGTACCTAGCTCTGGGTTTGTTTTTATTAGTAAGTACCTTTTAAGATTCGTGCTACAACTATGAACTCAGGTATTTTGTGTGTCTTTCCAAAAACTTCCCTCAAAGCCTTCTTTGAGGACATGATTTTATTTTGGTTTGTGAGTACTGGGTAATAGGCATGAGCTACAATGCCTGGAATATTCTAGTTTTTGTAATGTACTAAGTGTCATAATAACTAGTTAATGACTATTTACATGACTCAAGGACAGCTCGAATTTGTAGTCAAAGCCATACCTTCCCACAAGACTTTCCATTTCAGACCTGCCACCACCATATACCTTGGACACCATAAAATAGATTGTATGCACTGTTAAATTCGATTTGCTGCCTTATTTTATTAAGCATTGTTCTTTTTTCTATGAGCCTTACCTATGCAAATTGTGTGTAAATCCCTTCAATTTAAGGGCTCCAAGAGAGATAATATGGAAAAGGAGTAGGCCACTCACTTAGTGCTTGAAACAAGTAAGTACGAATTCCAAGCATTCTCTTTCCTGATTCCTTTTGCATCACTGAATTTCAGCTTAATCATAACCTTTATTTTTAAATATGATTAATCAAATTAATGTTGGGGGGAGTTTTCCTCTCTTAGGGAATCCTTTCTGGAAATACCCTCACAGGCCAGTCTATCTCTCGGTTACAGATTCAATCCACATGGCAGTCCAGATTAACCTCTACAGTAGACAAAGACGAAGTTAGAGTTTGGGATAACAAACAGCTTCCATTTCCCAGCATGCTTCAAGTCATTGCATGTGACACCATTGCAGCTGCTGCTCTGATTGCATCTTACACAGGTGTGACAATGCACATTGCCATGGAAGATGAATGTTTGCTGCAGTTTACACATTAGTGAAATAATTTGAACACGACATTCCCTCAAAGTTAACTAATTGTGAAGTATGTTACATGTGACATGACTGATGTGATTTCTGTCACGTTTCATGTTACATTTGATGTTTTATACACATTCCTAAGAGCAAGAATAGGACAAGGAATCTAGACACTGATAAATGTGTGTGATCCTTGGCATATCCTTCGCCTCCTTGTCTCAATACATTGGAAAATATAAGCAGATCTGCATCTTATTTGGCATAAAAGCTAAGATGCAGAAAGAACACTAAGACTGCAAATGCAGAAACCATTCAGCTCTCCATATTCACAAGATACACATCTGTGTATTCAACCAACCATTAAAGGAAAATATTTCAAAAAGCTTCTGTGCTAAACAGGTACACACATTTTCTTGCTATTATTCCCTACACACTAGGATATAACAGCTGTTAATTTAAAATTTACATTACTAGTATTTTGTTGTTGTTGTTATTTGAGACAGAGTTTCTTTGTGTAGTTTTGGTGCTTGTCTTGGATCTCACTCTGTAGACCAGGCTGGCCTCGAAGTCACAGAGATCTGTCTACCTCTGCCTCCAGAGTGCTAGGAATAAAGGCATGTGCCACTGCCACCCAGCTCATTTATTAGTATTTTAATTGGTCTAACAATGATTTAAAGTATACAAGGGGAAGTTCCTGGTTATATGCCATTTGTGCATCACTGGATTTGAACCCTAAGTTCTGCTACATGCAGCTGTGCACCCAACAGAAGATACTGGGCTCAGAGAAGGTATTGAGACACCTTTCACGGATCTTAGACATTCCCATCAGTTAATGTGGATCCTCTGAAAGGAGAGGTTAAAGTGTGGACTTTGCAAGGTGCACACCTGGGATTGTGAATTTTTAGGTCCTAGTTTCTTTTCTGTTGCTGTGCAATAAGATCCTGAGCATATCGACTTAGGGGGAGAGGGGTTGATTTGCCTCATGGTTCAAGAGGGGTACTGTCTATTATGGTGGGAAGGGCATGGCAGCAGGAGCAGCAGCTCATCCCATTGCATCAGCAGTTTGGAGGCTGAGGGTGAATGGGCCAGGCCATAAGCCCAGAAGCCAGCCTCCAGTGAAGAACTTCCTCCACTCAGACACTACCTCCTGAAAGTTCCACAGCCTTCCAACAACACCATCACCTGGGGACCACATGTTCAGACATGTGAGCCTAAGGGAGAGTTTCATATTCCAACCAGAAGAGTATATCAGGAAGGGATGGGGACAAGAAAACCAGAGAGCTAACAGATGCGTGATGCGCCCCTGATGTCATTAGAGAATCAAAAGGGGACTAGGGTTCTGAGTGGACAGATCAGGTCAACTGCATCTGAAGCATGTCCAGGTGTGGTAAACATGAGAATCCTGGATATTCTAGTCACCAGGAGCCTCACAAAGTGCCCAGACATTCAGTTTCAATGGGACTGAATCGAGCTGCTTTTGACATAATGGAAGGAACAAAGCAGTTTAATCACATTTTCCTGGGGAGAAAGTCAGTGGCTGCCCTCAAATCCTTCAGCCCCCTCTGGATCTTAATGGAGAGCATTTCTCAGGCATCACTGTCTTTGTTTGTCCCCAGGGCCCAGCACGCCTCAGTCAGAGGGCAAAGTCAGGCTTGCCTGCCTCTGCGGTAATAGTTCTGCTCCTTGTCCTCTCTTGTTTGGCTGTTGAGTAGGAGTGACCTTGGGTTGAAGTCCCTAAAATTTCTCCATGTGTGAAATGTGAAATATGCTGCTTTTGACCTAACTCAGAGTGATAGATGACCCTGGATGCTCTGCGGTCTAATGAGTTAACATTTACAAAATGCTAGGAGCTGCTTGGGAGAATGCCATTCTCAAAGCGCAGAAGATCATTATTCATTAAACAGAATGCATACAAATAAAAATCAGAGTGTTTCAGAAAGAGAAGCTGGATGCAGAGAGCCGTGTCTGCCCTGTGTGAGAGACAGGCAGGAGATTAATTCAATGGATCAAGTATTTTAAAACCAGGCAGTTTCACTCTAATGAAAAAGAGGCCTGAAGGCTACATTTTGGTCTGGCCGTCACCGCAGAACTGGACTGTCAAACGGGTGTGATTCACGTCTTCCCACTCAGGCCTACTCAGTGTCTGTGGGCTATGTATGCAGCCTATGAGTTCTGGAGAGAAAGTGGTGCTGTCTCTAGGTGCAGCGACACGTAGAATACAATTATCTGTATCTTGTCTCTCATCTCAGAGGACACCCAGGCTGCCCAGAGACTAGGTGACTGATTTTATATAGCGTTCTGTTGCTTTCTAGATTTAACTACTGTCTGTGTAAGTGTGTGTCCTTGTGGGAGTGTGTGTGTGCTGCTATGAATGCAGGTGGGTACACATGCCTGTGTGGTCCTGTGGGTGGTGCAGATGTGTGTGCTTGTGTACACACTGTTTTGTATACACATCTGTGTGTTCCTGTGGTAGTATACATATGGTGTGTATGCAGGTATGTACAAGCACATCCAATGGCCAGAGGTCACTCTTACCTGTTGTTACTGAGATGCCGCCCACTTTGTTGCTTGATACAAGCTTGGAGCTCATTGATTAGATTAGGCTGGCCAACATGCCACAGGAATCCCCGTCTTTGCCTCCACAGTGCAGAAATTATATGAATGTGCAACAGCACCCAGCTGTTTATGTGGATTCTGAAGCATTGATCTCAGGTCCTTGTGCTGGTGAAGCTAGTACTTTGTCATCTAAGCTATCTCCCCAGCAGCTTTCCAATTTTCTAATGAACTCAGCAGATTCAATTTCTTTATTTCTATGCTTTGTTAATTGGATAATCACAGAGGGTAGCACGCTGACATTAAATGTAGGCCTTCTTTTTAAAAGACGTTATCTCTTTCCATCTATCTGTCTATCAAATATCTATCACCTATCTATGTATGTATGTATGTATGTATGTATGTATGTATCTATCTATCTATCTATACCTAACAATCTCTCTACATCTACCTATCTATTTATCCATCCATCCATTCACATGAATAGAGGGAAACAGCTCTATCTATAGGAGGGTTAGAACATTTTGTAGTATTTGCTCATTATAAAGATTGTGTCATTGATTGTGGTTTATTTTTTCTTTATTCATTCTCGAGTAAAGCACAGTGTCTATATCAGCACTGACTCAAGTGCTGAGGGTAAAAGGAGGCTCCTTAGAGTTTAATTTATAGACAAGAGGCAATAAGGAAAGGACTTGTTAGGAATACCGGTGGGCTTGGTTCTAGGATGACGTGAAGTGACATGATAGCAGGTTTTGCTTGTTCATGTGCATGTAGGGGTGTGTGTGTATGTGTGTGTGTGTGTGTGTGTGTGTGTGTGTGTGTGTGTGTGTGCATGCACAACTGTGCAGATCCATGAGTAGGCCAGAGGACAGCTTCAGCTGTCATTTCTCAGGTGATGTCTACCTTGCTTTGTGGGACAAGGTCTTTCCTTGGCTTGTACCTCACTGTGTAGGCTGGGTTAGCTGCCTAATGAGCTGCAGAGATCTTCCTGTCTGTCTCTCCAGTGCTGACATTTTAAATGTATGCCACTTAACCCTGGTTTTGTTTCAAATGTAGGCCTTAGGGGATCCGACTCAGGGATTCATGCCTGCATGACAAGCACTTTACCAAGTGAGCCATTTCTTGTGAGGAAAGTTCTTTGCCAACTGAGCCAAGTCCAAGAAAGGCTTCTTAGAGGAAATTATTCATGCTCAAACATTAATGAGAAAATTGACATGTCCTCTGTGCAGAGAGGGAGGGAAAGAGGCCACAGGCAGGTGGTGTCAGTATGTGTAGGGGCCTCAGGGCACAGTAGGTCTTCACATTTCTGGAATTGAAGATGGAAGGAATTATGAGAACAGAAAAGTCTTGTAGAATCCAGTGTGCTTTGAGATGCTACAGATGCCTCAATCAGGAGAGTGATGAGGTCTGCTTTAGCAAGGTTCCCATCTATCCTGCTTTATACCAGAGATGGCACATTTATGTGTATGGTTGTGAAGTTACTGATGCAGCACTTCACTCATGTGAAGGTTTGAATAGTCCATTTTTTTAAATTAATGTGCATGTATGTTTGTGTTTACATGCTTGGGGGTACATGCTCTTGCATCTGTGTGCATGTGCACATCAAGCCTAGAGGACAATATTCACTGCCCTTTCTCAGGTGCTATTAACAGGGAAGCTCACCATGTAGGTGAGCCTGGCTGGGAAAGAACTTAAGGGCTGCTCCTACCTCCACCTCCTCAGGCCTAAGCTTGCCAGTACATATCACACTGCCTTGTTTTCACATAAATCCTGGGAACCTAGGTCCTTGTAATTCCAAAACAACCAATTGACAGACAAACAATCTCCAAAGTACTTGAATGGTACATTCTATAACCACTCAATTAGAGAAGGCAGAATCAGAAGCAGACATGTAACATCCAGGTGACAGCCAGTGCAGCCACTTAGAAGACATGGCCTCTATCATACCACTGCTAGTGAAATCCAGGAAGCCCTCAAAATTTATTGACATTTCCTACATTATAGAGTCATAGGTTATGAAGCCAGGGCTGGTTTCCAAGCCTCATGTGTGTGAAATTATAGTTCAATTTTATCCATAACATTAGCACTAACTCATTAATACGGCTCTGTTTGAAATGTGGACCTCTGATTTAATTGCTGACACACACCTGACTATTGAACTTCCTGTGCTGGGAAGATGGAAGAGTCAAGCACCACAGACAGGGCGGCATGAGAATGAGGTAGCTGCTATGAACTCTGTGGGAACCGGTCTGACCCTCTTTACGGTTACCTCACATTGTGGGCCTTGCCTCCTTAAGACAGCTGGCACTCTTTTTCCGGCAAATGCTAAGGCTGAATGTATCTGAGCAAGTGAACTACTGTTCCCTATCCAGCATGAACTCTGAAGGATAGGCTGATACATGGCTTGCTCATAATGACCTATGGACTCATTGGTGTGGTCAGGAACACTTGGGCACATGCCTGCACCACAACCAGGCCTATGAGCACATCAGATATACCAGAACAGCAAATAGTGAGAAAAGGCACACTGACTCCAGCCAGAGCAGTTGGTGGCTGCCTGCCTAGTATGTAAGAGGCCCTGATTTGAGCTCAAGTACCACTTAAGCTGGATGTGGTCATGCATACTTCCAATTCCAGCAATTGAGAGAATAAAGGCTGGAAAATCAGAAGTTTAAGGTTATTCTTTGCTTCATAGAGAGATGGAGGACACCCAGGATAGATGAGACCATTTCTCAAAATCCAAAAATTTTAAATAAGAAAAAAAGGCCCCCCTCACACTAGTGAATAGTGGTACCTGCCAGCAATCATCACACCACCCTATTCATGTGTCATGGGATTGACAGGTGTACTAGTCTGCTTTCTATTGCTGTGATAAACATTGTGACATATGCAGCTTAAGAGGAAAGAGTTCACTTGGCTTATGCCTCCTAGTCACAGTCTGTCATTGCGGTATGTCAGGATAAAAACCTGGAGGCAGGGACTGAAACAGAGATCATCGAGGAATGCTGCACTCTGTTTATCTTTTATACAACCCAGGACCATCTACCCAGTGGTGGCACCGCCCACAGAGGGTTGGACTCACCCAAATCAACCATTTATCAAGAAAATGCCCTATGAACTTGCCCACAGGTCAGTTTGATGGAAGCATCTCCTCAATTAAGGTTCCCTCTTCCCAAATGACTCAAGTTTATGCCAAGTTGACAAAAACAAAAATGAACAACCAAAAAAACCCCTAACCAGCACAACAGGTGAGAAGCAACACATGCCTTTGTCCTCAGACTTCATCTCAACACTATTCCTGTTTGTTTTGGCACAGTTAGCCTGAACCAACTCTACGTCTTCCACCAGCTCACTGCCTTGGCAGCCCTGAATCTAGAGAGTTCTGATGATCAGAAACACTAAAGGACTGTTAGTGAATGATTCCCTGATTCCCTTCTAGTCAGTGGGATTTCTCTGGCCTAGGTAGAGACTTAACATTCTAGAGGCCACTCCTAGGAAGGTGGGGTCATCTTAAGACATGCTACAAAAGTGAATAAACTAATTATCCCTTTAATGAAATAAATGTAATTTTCATTCCCAGATTTTCTGCCACCTAGAATGGGTTACAGGGACACAATAATGCATCTCTATAAATCTTCTCCTTCTGAATTATTAAGCAAATCTTTCCATTTGCTTATTTCCATCTCTGCTCTAAACCTACTTTTTCCAACACCTTACCCTGTGTCAAAGGCCCCCTACCCACCATGTGGCTATTTGGCATCAAGTTACTAGACCCGATGCCTACTTAAGTTAAATGGTATGGCTTTTCCCACCCACACCCTTTACTCCTCCATTCTCCTCCTTCAGGAAGCTGCCATGATATACAACTTGCCTGCCCTGGGGTTTGTCTCTTAAACTCCAATAAAAATGTTCTTGAATTTCGTTTTGAATCCATTCTGAAATTATTTTATCTGAAGTCTAAAAATCCTAAGAGGGGAACCAATTTAGCCTATATTATTTAGCAACCATGAAAAGATCTCCCCAAATTTCCTGTCAGTGCTGTGAATGGTTCCTCATGCTAATGCCTTATCTAGTCATCTGCAGTGACTCTCTTGCAGCTATATTACCTCTCTGCTCTGACTCTCAGTTTGGCACCTTGAACACTTTCATAACTACCTATAGCTTACCTACATTACTGCATGAAGTGTAATGAGTGAGCTAACAGCTGTTATACTCCACACAAGATTATTGCTCAGGTCATAATACTTGCAGTTCCCTTTTATCATCACTATAGATATTGATTGGTAAGCTAAGAGAGCACTATTGGAGAATCTCTATCTAATAGACTTTCAGGTGCCTCAATTTCCCACTTATCAAAGTGAATTTGCAACCCAGATGAATCAAAGGATCACCCTTGGCTATTGGTAGGCATCGATCCCCTTCCCTGATACCTGTTGGGGAATCAGACAGCTGGGCTTCAGGTCCTGTTGAAATGTTCTCCAGTCCTCAGAAACCTATAAGCTGGGATCTGAAGTCTGCTATGATTCCTTTTCAGAGCCCACAGCATGCCATTTTTCTGTGGGCTGACTCTCCTCTGAATGCCTGCCGTGCTGTTTGTCTGTCTGTCTGAATGTCCACCACATTAACCACTCTTCTAAATTAACTTCTTATTCCTAACAGTCCATGCTGATGTCCTGCTTACACCCTGTATTGGAGATCTTCCAAGAATCAATATTAGTGATTAAGATGAAATAGAATAACCTGTGACTTCCATTGGCTAAGACTCTGTAATCAGGAAGTATTGATGAACCGAAGCCAAAAACTTAATTTATTTTATGAATTTATTGATATTCAATAAATCTGGACATTATGAAACACTCAGATATGTTCATTTGTGTTTCAGACACAGCTAACTCACTCATCTCTGTTGATGTGAGATGAGATTGAGGGACGAGTGTTTACTCTAGGATGTTTCACAGGCAGAACCAACAGAGGTTGCACATAGATTTGTTACCAGGCAAACACCCTCTCTACACCCGAGGAACAGTTTGTTTCGCTACCCAGTGTTTGGTTTCAGAAATACATCTTCCTATCCAGGTGCACAGGCACCCTAGATAGAACCCACTGTTGCAAAACACATACATGGTGGAATTGGGGACACTTATTTGAGCAATAAACATAACACATTGACTAGCTACTCACTTCAGCTTATTTCAATCCTCTAAAATCAATTTTATAACAATCTTGAAAGGAATATGGATATTCTAAAGAGATATTTGTGCCCTCCCTTTGGCAATCATGATACAGAGTTAACCGGGGTCTCCTCTTGGATTTCTTAGTCATTATAATAATTTAAGAATGAATGTAATCCAAAGTTCAAGGACAATTCTATTAGAGTTTAAAAGAAAAACAAACATGCTGGGAAAGCCATAAATTTTATCAACTGTTGAAAAAAGAGGAGTTTGGGAGAGAAGTGAAAATGTGCACGTCACTAAGCTGCCATGTGGGTCAGACACGTGGTGGACAAGCAGCCACATGGTGGAAAGGGAGGCCTTAGAGAGAGAGTGAGGAAGCTTGAAATGTCTAGAGAAACAATGTCAAAGAAAGCATGCTAGAAAGGGCAGAAGACAAGGGGAACTGAGGATTTGCTCAGTGATTCAGAAAGCCATCAGTTTACAAAGTACTTCACTGGGCTCCTGAGCTTCACATTAGGGTCAGAATTCTGGAGAGGAAAAGAATCAAAAAACTAATCAAAAATCATCAGAAGACTGATTATCCCATCCATTGCTTTAGTACATCTTAAAGAGAGCCTGCCTTCCTAAGGATGGCCCCTTGGCCCATTGAATGCCCTGGCCCAAATGACCAAGAGTATTTATTTACTCTAACAATCATTCTATTGAACACTGGAGCTCAAAAAATCAGAACTTTCCTAGGATTCTCATTCTGAGACAATGAAAAATCTCATGGCTTGCATCTAACCAGAGGAGGAACGTGTTTCCCAGAAAGATGTCACTTCTTTCAGAACTTGTCAGAACACTTTGCAGGAGAGCCTGGAGCTGAGACAATGGCAATGGGCTACCACACCCTGACCAAGACTGCTTAGCTATGCATGCCTGTTTACAGCACCCATCTTTGTGTGTGTTTATGTGTATGCAAGTCTCATGCATGTGCAAATGCACATGTGTGGAGACCAGAGGACAATCTGGTGTATCTTCCCTCAGGATGTTGTCTGTCTTGTTTCTTGAATACTCTCTCTCACTGGTCTAGAACTCTCCAGCACTGGGATTATTCAGCACATGCCACTCTGGAACTTCATGTAGGCTCTGGGAATCAAACTCAGGTCTCCATACTTGCATGGCAAACACTTTATTTATTGGCTGAACTTACTACATAAGGCATATTATTCAGCCATCTTTCAGTCTTCATCTTTCTTTTCACACTTACAGCCATGGTAAATTCCATCTGTAGTCTCACTCACCCTGCCCGGTCTCTGGGCCAACAAGGAATGAAAAGGAATGTCTTCTCTACAGCATTAGCACAGGATTCTCAAGAGGGCTACACAACTCTTGTCTGTACAGCCTTCTCAAATCAAGAATGTCTATAACTGTAGGACTTACTAGCTGTCTTCTCCCAAGTACAGGATTAAGCGTTGTTTCTCTTCCCATCCTGTCATATTTTTAAATCAGTTTAGCTGGGTAACCTATGTGTGCCTATCTGTGCCTAAGCACCGAGTAAGACTCCATGTGTCACAGTGAGCTATCAACACCACCAATAAGGCATTTCCCAAACCCAGCTTACAGGTACTATTGATTTAGTCATTACTGTCTGAGTTTCTCATTTTCTGGCTTTGAAGATTTGCCTTGCCCAGCATTTGTGATAATTGTGTTGCTGAATTATAAAGTGTCTTCAGTCAACCCTATACTCTTTCCCAGTCATGGAGTAGAATAAAAGAACATTGTTTCTATTTCCCAGTGATCACATTCTGTTTCAGCACAAAGAAAATCATTAGCTGTCCAGTTTGCACCTGAAATTTGATCACCTGTTTGCTAACAGTGTGGGTGGAGAATGTGCTACACACTCTGCCCCCTCCATCTTCATAACAAGAAAGTGCTACAGAGCTAATGGTCCCAGTGAAGGACTGTGATACTGGTTGTGTTTAGAGCCCATGGAAGGTAAATTCAGAATAACATTAGAGACTACCCAGGAATTCAGGCAGAGGGATGGTTGGTGTCTGTTGACTTTCTGTGGAGAAGTCTAACACACAGTATCACTTTCTGTTTTGTGTTGATTAACTTCCCTTCCACCTTGCAGACATAGTCCTTTGACCAGGCTTACTGTACCAGATGTGAATTCTTTTCTGTGAAGGTGGGGACCTCCAACAGAATCAGAAAATTGTTGGTTACCCCAAGGACAGTCAAGGCCCTACTTCATCAGGGGCCCATCTTGCCTGTCATGTTGGTAGTAAAGCATTGTTTAAGTCTGTGTGGAAGAAGGTTTTAGTTGTTTCTCTTCCTCACCATGCATGATGTGTCAATCAATGCCTTGGCTTACTTGGTATCAGATACAACCCAAGCCAATCTTCCTTCTGCAGAAAGCCATGCTGAAGTCTGCCAGCGGACAATGTATTTCCCTTTGCTGGTGGCACCAAAGGCAGAGGCTGAGATGTCTCAGATATTACTGTGTGTTTAGCCATCAACCAGTGTATGAGGTAAAGCACATTACTCAGTACTCTAGGCTCCATTTTCTGTAAAAATTAAAGTAATTTACAGGGGACTTTAAGCCCCAAAATTTATAAACCAAACCAATATTTTTGGATTTGAAAGTGTTATTGATAGGAAAATATTACAAAAGACTTTTTTGTATAAACAATAAGGAACTGAATTTGTGTTAGGTTTATTAGTTCTTATTGAACATAAAGGACAATAGTCTCAAAGCAATGCATTCAGAGACCACAAACACCTTGACAACAGAGAACTAAAAATACATTAAAGGTTATAATATCACATATGTTGCTAATATTTCCAGTAATAAAAGTATAAAATTAAGCTTAACTATCATCATTCATAACAGGCCATCTCTCCAAACTGCAGAGAATTCCAGTGGCTGCAGGAATAGATTAGATAGTGACTTGCTTGCCTTCAAATGTCAAGCACATTTGGACCACAAACAGAACTTGTGCAAGTCACATAGTCTCTCATTATCTTGGCTTTATTCTCTGTAAAAGAGGAATAAATAACAGAAAATGGCTCACACAACTTTTGTAAGGATTACATGAATAACCACTTTTCTGTTGGCATTACAAATAAACATTTCACTGGACTAGGATAATGGCTCATTGGATAAAGTTTTTGCTATGCGAGTGTGAGGACCAGAGTTCAGGTCCCCAGGACCCACATATAAATCTTGGATGGGGTGGAGACAGGTGGATCTTAAGGGATCACTGGACAGTCAATGCTAATCCCATGGTGAGGTCTGGTCTCAGTAAGAGAACTAGTTAACTAGAAATAAGGTAGAGAAGCAAACGAGGAAGAAAGGTTAATGTTAACTTCTGTTCTCCACACAGCCACGCTACATAAAGTCCTTTAACACACCCACTAAGAGGAGGAAGAGGGGGTAGGGAGGAGGAAGAGGAGAAGAAGAAATTGTTCCCCAGGCTCCTTATTTTAGGATCAACATGGCACTTGTGTTGTTATCTCCCTCAGTACTGACCGAGACAGGCTTGTGAAGATTGTGCTCATGAAAGATGTAAAGCTTCTGTGTACAAACACAACCAAGTGTGACAGGAGAGTGTGGTGGAGGCTACAGCACCAAGATCACCATGAAAGAAGGCAGTTTGCAGAGAAAGACTGCAAGCCCCTCCTCATTTTGGCTTCACCTGAGAAACAGCATGTGCAAGGAGGGAGGTGGGTAGAGTGCTCATTTAAATGTCTTTTAATGGCCACACCCTCACGGCCCAGCACTTTCTGAATTTTTCCCCACAGCTCACTGGATCACTCCTATCATTGAGAGGGCTTTCCCCCATCTTAATAAGCTCCCTTTCCATGACTTCCTACGTGTTTTTAATCTTTTTTTGAAGCTCCCTCTGCCTTGTGGTTGCTTGCTAACCCCCACTGCTAAACCCGCCTGCTTTGCCTGATCCTAGCACAGAAGGTATGATTTTCTTGCCTTTTCTACCTTTCTCCTCCAAGCAGCTGCCAAGATTACAGATTGCCAGCTCTGCTGTTTGTCTCTCAAACTCCAACAAAATGGTCCCTGAGCTTCCTTCTGAGTCCATTTTTATTCGCTGTCATTGAGACTAAGCACTGATCAAGGGGAACCTCAAATGTCCTGGTAACGGACACACATTCAGCTGCATGACCAGTTGTCCCTTTGGCCCCTGTGCTTAACAGGAAGGTATTCATGTGTTCATTCTTTGCCCAGGTCTGTTCCAGACTAGATTTTGTCATTTTTCTTTCTGCAATCAAGTGTCTTCATACTGAACCTTTTGTCTTCTGCTGGAAAAGTCAGGCTTTGCCTATCCTATCTCTGCCTGTTACCTGTGGGGTCACCAGAAAGTATTATATTCCTATTTTCAAAGAATGGCATAGCACATTGAGGTTATATGTAAAAGTAATATGCAAATATTAAGTAATATAAACATATATTACTTATAATATTTTATATCTTTTATATATTGTTATATACTATATAAATATAACATAAAATAAATGATATGTAATAAATAATATGTAATAAAACTAAGTGATATGTAAGTTATATGTAAAAGAAGCTAAAAATATTGATTGAAAATTATCATTGACTTAGAGTCATCTGTAGACTTTATTTTGATTATTATGAGTTATCTTCAGTCATATGTAACTGTGGACAGTTCTTTCATTGCCAATATCTGAGTGGAAATCCCCAGAATCTGCTAATAAATTTGCTTATTAAACATTTGCATCTTATTCTTCAGATTATAAGATGCAAAAAAATTCACTATCATAGAAATCAAATCCATGATTTATTGCTAGTGTTGTTGCTACCCAAATAAAGGCTATTGTACGTGAGACAATAATATGCATTATTGACATGTCATGTCAAAAGACACTGGTGTTGCACAGAGGAAATGGGAGGTCAGAGAATGGCTCCAGAAAAATGTCCCACTACCTACTAAATTCTTGGAAATGGAAAACCAATCAAAGACAGTGGTGACATAAAAATGGCAGGAATCTCATAAACAAATTTGGACATAAAGGTTGAAAAGTATAAATGTCATTAATACTATGACACAACATCACTTTTGTGACTTTATTTCATATCATTCTTGAGAATGAGAATTTCCAGGGCAGGCTTTTCAAAGAATTTTGGATTTCTTGAAAATTGACATGAGTATTATTTTATTTGAACAGATGATAATCATTTTCTTGTAGTTACTTATCTTTTATCTTCTGAAACATGCTCTCATGTAGTCCAGGTTGGCTGCTAAACTCACTTTATGAGCAGCTGTGACCCAGACCCCTGATCCTGCTTCTGCTGCTGGAGTACAGAGATTACAGTACACAGCACTGCACCACCTCTGTAAGACAAGGAACACCCCAAATCTATAATCTGTTCGCTTTTGTTTTTATTTGAGGGTGGGGAAGAGATTGTAAACATGTGAGTGTGTTATGTGGGCATGTTCCTATGCATGCAGACAGAGACTGGAGGAGGCCATCAAATGTTCTGCTGCACCACCTCTGTAAGACAAGGAACACCCTGAATCTCTAATCTGTTTGCTTTTGTTTTTATTTGAGGGTGGGGAAGAGATTGTGAACATGTGAGTGTGTTATGTGGGCATGTTCCTATGCATGCAGACAGAGACTGGAGGAGGCCATCAAATGTCCTGCTGTACCACCTTCTGCATTCTTGCTTTGATGCAGCAATCTTGTCTCTGAATGGCTGAGGTTATAGGTATGGTGTGGACCTGCAAGTGGCTTTGTGTTTGATTCTGAGGATGTAAACTCAAGTCCTCATTCTCATGCAGCAACTGCTCTGATCCTCCTAGCCATGTCCCCAGCCCCAAGTCTCTCAGGCATTATCATCAGTATCTCACAGTAAGAATGATGACACAATGAATTTAGAAAAAACAGTTTCAGGAAAAAGGACAGAGTTTTGAATTGAATAAATGTATTGACTTGCAGACCTTACAATGCTGCCCTCATCTTTGGTTTCCCTGTAAAGTTTTGGCAGTGCTGTGTTGCGCTCAGGGCACTACTGGAGAACCATGTGTCACATGATGCTGTGGGGGCAAGGTGACTTTTTGTCACATTAACTTCTGCTCCTGTCTTTGCATACTCACAGGACACTGGTGCACATTCAGCAGCACAGAGAAGATTATTTTCCGGACTCCTGAGCAGAGAGACTGCCCTGGGGCAAGAATTCCTTTCACGGCAAGTCAATACAATTAAAGGACTAGTTAGACTCAACAAAGCAGAATATCATAGTTTGCTTTGGCATCCATATTTCACAGTGCACTTAAAAGAACTTTATTTTGCAATTGGGGAGTGTTGGGTGGACTCCTTTTCTTTGTTTTACAGCCACTCAGGACCTAGCACACTATCATTTTTCAAGGGGTTAACTGTAAACTTCATTTGCTTGTTTGAATTATGCTTGGCTCTTTTAGATTTGTAATGAAAAATAAGTACAGGTTATGCAAGCAGTAACCCCTGTGTATGCAGCCACTATCTTTCTAAACGGTTTATTATGCCACAGTCTGGTACTCCATTAAATACAGATTACAGAGGGCTGAATAAATGAATACCAACAAGGCATCGTCATCCTTCTGTACATACCAATGCAAATAATGAATGGTGGCATCTCATGAAAATGGAAAAGTAGAGGAGTGAGTCAAGCCGTAATTATCCATTTGTCTCATGCTGCTTGCCCTCAGAACATCAGCTTACGTCCTGGGTTGAGGGAACCTTGAGAAGATGTTTTTGTTCTGTTGTTCCTGGTAGAGGGACACACCCACTCCATTTTCACTCCCTTGTTCCTCACTGACTCTGGTGTCAGCAGGGGCATCTTGGACCTGGGATTTACTCTGCTTTGCCTCTACTGAGCTATCTGCTCAGTGCAGCCTTCTGAAGGCACCATTATAGCTCCTCACAAGGAGAGCAATTTCATTATGCCATTATCCCTGCCTTTTGCTCAAAGCCTCAGTGAGAGCTTACCTGTGCTCTTCTATGACTGAAACTCCTGAGCCAGGGAAGATAGAGCAGTAATCTGTCTTGCAAATATATATATATATATATATATAGTTAAGATGTTGTTCTTAATTCTTGACTTTAGTCTGTCTAAAAAAATGTTATTATCAAAGTAATATTGACCTAAAAGCCTCTGTTAATTAATTTACATTTTATGATTATCTTGTTTTAACTTATTAATATTTACTTATTTTATGCTTAGGAGTGTTTGCTTACATGCACATCATATATCTGCTTGGTTCCCAGGGAGGCCAGAGGAGGGAATTGGATCCCCTGCAACTGAGCTTATGGATGGTTTTGAACCATCATGTAGGAGCTATGGACTGGATCTAAGTCCTCTGGAAGAGCACAAAGTACTCTTAAACACTGAGCCATCTCTTCAGCCCTATTTTTAATTTTCTTAAAGATTCAAAGTTTTAAAATGTGTGTATATGTGTGTGTGTGTAGATGTGAGTGTGAATGTGTGTGTGTAGATGTGAGTGTGTGTGTATGTGTGTATGTAGATCTGAGTGTGAGTGTGTGTGTAGATGTGAGTGTGAGTATGTGTGTGTAGATGTATGTGTATGTGTGTGTATAGATGTGAGTGTGTGTGTATGTGTGTGTAGATGTGAGTGTGTGTGTAGATGTGAATGTGAGTGTGTGTATGCATATATGTGTGTGTGTGTAGATGTGTGAGTGTGCGTGTATGTATGTGTGTAGATGTGAGTGTGTATATGAGTGTGAGTGTGTGTGTGTAGATGTGTGTGTGAGTATGTGTGTGTAGATGTGCATGTGAGTGTGTGTGTGTGTAGATGTGAGTGTGAGTGCCTGTGGAAGAGAGAGGTGTCGGATCATCTGGAGTTGCTATTGTAGAAGGTTGTGATCCATTCAATATGGGAACTGGGAACTGAGCTCCACTCCTCTGCAAGAGCAGCAAACTCTCTTAACTCTTGAAATCTCCCTCCGTCTTCCTGCTACATGACCCCCCCCACACACATACTTTAAATGATAATTATTTTAGAGGGATGAAGGATTGACCAGCTTGGGTGCAACACTGTCAATGCCAAAGTGGTAGTATGGGTATGAATTTGCTTTACACTTAAAGAAAATTTATTAAAATTATATCTAATTATTTCTTTTTCCTTCCTTTGTCTCCCAGCTAACCACTCACTCCCCATAGGATCTGTTTAGAGCCCTGGCTGGCCTGGAACTTCCTATATAGATCAGGCTGGAACTCATAGCAACCTTCCTGCCTCTGTCTCCTGAAGTCTGGGACTACAGGCATGAGCCACCATGCCCAGCAGTGTCTGATGATTGACTCTGCTTAACAAAGCAAGTGATGTTACAACTACCTGTCTTTACTTATTGCTTTCAGTCTGTACAGAGCGGTGGATATACTAGATTTTGCCATGCGGCTCCTCCCACACCTCTCTCTGACTCTATCTCTAGAAAGTTAGGCATGATTTTTGCATATTTGGAAATCAGATTCCTGACTAAGTATCCCATATGGTATTCCCCACAGTCTAAACTTCTCAGTTACCCTTGGCTCTGAGAAAATTTGGTGTTTGGACTCATTCTAGCTCTGAGGATTCTTAGATGCTTCTACAGTAGTGACCCTGAACATCTGTACTCTACAGACAAGGTAAATAGATCTGGGCTAGGAAGCAGAGCTGCTGTAATAACTAATGTAGCCTAGCTCTGTGATGTGCATCCTGAATTTTCCAGTGGTTTAGTGGACAGTGCCAAAGCTGGCTGGGCATGTCATCTCATCAGGATGGCTAGTGTCCAGGATGGGACAGGGGGAAAGAATGTAAGAAGTAATGCGTAGGTGAGTCAGGAACTGGACCTTGTATTCTATCACAGTGAAAAGTGTCACAGCAGGATACTCCAAAGAACTCTAACCTGTCTGTTGTGAGTGGCTAACTGACTGCCATCTAGTATACTGGTAGATTAGTCAGTAAAAAGAACTATCACATCCACTCATGAATAGACCATTCCCTATTACTCCCCTTACACCTAAGGCACTCCACCTAAGAGAGAGAAGAAGAACCAACAAAGATCTCTCTGCTGGCATCTGGGCCCCATTCACTCCAAAAGAGGTAGAGCCAGACACTGAGACCTAGGCAAGACCGCTCTGTGGACGGTTTCAGGGGGATTTGAATTATAATAATAACTCAGAGACTATGGGGGACACTACTAAGGCATCCAGTGCCCACCAGGAAGTTGAGCAGGCAAGCAAAGCAGAGGGCCATCCTCAGTGAAGAAAACCCTCATAGTGTGCTTGCTGGGATGGCACGAGACCAGCATCAAGGTGAGGGACTCAGGTACTCCCAGAGAGAAGGCAAACCCAGTGCTTGTCCCAAGGCTCTACAAATCTGGAAGATTAAGTCCCGCCCTCAGCCTCACAGACTGTTAGTCTTGGAACAGGCTCCAGGGATCAACCTGTCCCTGCACTCCAGCTCTGGGACCAGAAATGTGCAACACCACTCTGGGTTTTGTAAATTTGATTTCTAGGCTCAAACTCAAGTCCCACAGCAAGTGTCTTACCAACTGGGCTGACTCCTTAGCCTCTGGCTTCCCATTTTTTTCTGTTTTGTTTTATTATTATTGCTTGCTTTTAATCTTAATCCTAGAGTTCTGGATTAAAATAGTCTTAGTAAAGGATTTTTGTGTTATCCTAAATCATGAGAGAGAATGACACATGTCATGAAATCTGGACCCACCCACTCACTAGGTAGCATTACATCTCTCACATATGAAGCATTTGGACTCCATCACCAAACCCTGTGAGGATTTGCATAAGGAGTCAACATGTTTGGAAGCTGTTATTTCATTTATGTGTGTGAATATGAATGTGTGTTTACATGTGCCCCCACACACATGGAGGTCAGAGCACAACTTCAGCACAGTCCCACATTTGCTTGACACAAGGTGTCTTGATGGCCTGGAATTTCACCAAGTAGGCTCCAGGAATCCAGCTGTTTCTGCCCCCAATGTCACCACCACTGGGAATTGCAGGCTTGTGCTGCCACACCAAACTTTTCAGTTTGTCAGAAATCAGGCCCACATGTGTGTCGGGTAAGCACTCCCACTGAGGTATCTTCCTAACTTCCTGAAAGTTATTTTAAGACTTGGACTGAGTACAGTGAGGGGCTCAATAATGATGGTATGTGATGATACCTGATGTTGAGTCCGTAGCATTCACTATAACATATGCTTACACAATCTATGGTCCCACAAGCCATGCTCCTGAGATAAGAATTCCTTTTGGAAAAAGAATCCTGGCATGCTTACTCTCAGTTAGTCCTCTTGATTCTTCAGAGCAAGTTATAAGAACCTAGAAAATGGTGGTGATTGAAATAGTTTTTCAATACAATGTAATAAAAACTCAGCATCGTCTACATTCCAACACTCTGTCAAATATTTAAGAATGCAATTTGCTTATGAGAAATGCTGAGCATTTCTCTACCACAGTGTGAAGACATGTGAAGGATGCTTGGAAGAGGAGCTCTGGCAGGTGAGAGCCTTCTAGTGAAGAACATGAGCTTTAGCATCTTTGAGCTAAAGTCTCTATAGGGATCCCCAGTGCTTGATCTGAAGGATTCTGACCAGCTCATCTCTTCCTCTGTTAGAGGAGTGTGTCTTTTCATCGTTGGTCATGAATACTAGCGATTTTCCACTTTTGTGCATGTACAAGGCACACAGGCATGTGGGTGTACACGTAAAGGTCAGAGGTCAGTATCAATTGCCTCCTCACTAGCTTTTCACCTTATTCTCTGTGACAGGTCTTTCACTGAACCTGGAGTTTGTCAATTCACTAAGCTAGGGCCAGAACGATGGGGAACACCTCCTACCTCGAACCCCCATACCCCTGCATTGGTATGTCAAGTGTGTGCACTGCTGTGTCCATCTTTTTATGTGATCTCTGGCACTTGAACTTAGATATTCAGGCCTGTTCAGCCACTACAATGCCAACAGCAATCTCCCTAGCCCATCATTACCTCTTCAAAGTGAAACTGGGCGTTTAAATAGCTAAACATGAAGGATGCACTTGAATAGACACAGTGGCATAAGAAACAGAAGAACTTCTCTTAAAAACATACACATACACAGGCATATATATCTCTAATGTTAGAAAAATGTATATATTTTATAGTTAGAAACTAACAAACAGCATAATTTATAACATTTTAAGTTATACAATTTGCTATGTATTAGTATTCATTGTTATGATGAAAACAGCAGAAAGCAATATTAACTTAGAAATTTATGTCAAGTGTTTATGATGTGGCAGAACCTTCTCAAAAATCACAACCTGTATAAATGTATGTGGTGTGTGTGTGTGTGTTTCCTGTACACTCATTACACAATAGGGCAACTGTTTGTGATCACAGACATCAGAAGAGGGAATGATAGGATTTTAAGCCGGGTACAGTTGCTACCAGTTCATGATCCTACACAAGCTCCTGAAGTTATTTATGTTCCCATGTTTCCACACCCCCATGACAAAGTTCCTTTATCTTCCAGGAGCAAATGCTCCACCATGGCTCCTGGTAAGCACCCAATTTCTTTAATCTGCTCTGAAACCCACTGTATATGTGGGTGGGCACAGCATTATTATAGATTTTCAGATTGAGACTGTGGTTCAAGAAATACTCATGCTCTAGTTCCTGATATTCCTTAACAAAAGCAAAACGTCTTAACTGTTATGAGAAAAGTAGATTGATGTGACATATGGGCTCCAACACAGAGCACGTGAGGAGATCCTGGTGACTGGGGACACTAGGGACCCTCTGGCTCCCCAGCATTCTAATTTGACTGAGCAGCATGAAGAGCCAATATTGATATTTCAGTGATGCTCAGGGTTGAAATGTAATTCTAGGGTTTTATGTTGTGGTTTGCTTTCCACAGAGGAGTCACGCAGAGCACCTCATGAATAGTAGAGCATGAGACTCTTTCACATCTACCACCGTCTATGGGAGACGTGTTTGTTTTGAGACATAGTGTCAGCAATAACACACCGGAGGCTCAATTCGTATCAATCTGGCATTCTTACTACGCAGTGAGGTTTTTTTAAATTCAGATATTTGGTTATTATGTAAGTCTACCTTTAAGACAAGCTCAATATCTGGTTATAAATATTTGAAAAAAATCAATTAGTGAAATAGTATCTGTTTACTTTTAGGAGCTCTGTGATTTGTTCCTTTAGAACTTACAAAGTTGTTTTACTTTTATTTTTGTGTGTGAGTATATGTGCATATGTGCATGCATATGTGGATGAGTGTGCAGTCACCAACAAGGGCCAGATCTGATTCTCTGGAACTGGAGTTACAGGTGGTTGTGAGTCACCTGATGTTAGTGCTGAGAACCAAACTCCAGTCCTTTGTAAGAATATTAAGCACTTTTAACTGCCAAGACATTTCACCAGTCAACTTTATGGCATAAAAAAAAAGAACAATGGCTTATTCCCACTCCTGTGCCAGTTCAAGAGGGCTTTTGCCTTCATTCATTCTTGTGGTCACTGGTATAATGCCTGAGAGAGTCTTCATCTACATCTGACACCCCATGAGCCAGGCGTTTACTGTCTACATTTCTATGGGGTTTCTGGTTTACTTCACTTCCATCATAATGGCCCTGCCAGCTCTGCTTACACAATTCTAATGCTTCTCTACACTGCATTTCCAAACTCTTCCATATTCCTCCCACAAATCACTTCCAAAATGATTCTACCTCTTGGTACCAATGTTATGTACTAATTATAAAAAACGTGTTTTGAATTAGTTTAGCCAGCAATTGCTAAGTAGAGTGACACTATTTCTTTGTTATATACAACATCCCTTTGAGAAATATTTCCTGGAGAAGATACAGAGAAAATGTTATTGCTGTATGGATGGGAAATGTAGGGATCAGAGGAAGCAGTGGCCTCTTCTAAATGGTGGAGTAGAAGGTGTAAGATGCAGTTTCCTGAGCAAAAGAGCTCCCATGTCATCAGAGCAGTTGTGTCAACTTTCCAGAGGCCACCAAGACTAATGACATTCTCTTATAGAGAAAGAGGTTAAGGAGGATCACTGGCCCTTCACCTGAGATTCCTGTAGCACATCTGAGACATTTTTATACTGTTCTGCCCTAATTGTAAGTGGCTTCAAGGGGTGCTAAAATGATATGTGCTAGGGGAAATTAACGGAGAAGGATTCCATATATGTGGTTACAAAGAAGGCAACTTACATGCCTGGAAAAGACTTTCCAGTGTGGCTGCTTTGGAGTCATCTACATTCTTGCCTATAAGCTATCACCCATGTTCTATTCATAAGCCCAATAAAGTCATTGGCTCCCCAAGGTGAACTTTGGTAGACTTGTACTTTGGTTTGTCGTTATGACCTTTTGGGAAAAAAGTCAATGCTGTTTCCATTTCCTGAGAGATGGGATTCTTTCATTGAGGATGACTGCACCAGAATCCTTGGTAAACACTATGTTATCAACATTTGAGAGAAGAACCACAGAGCTCCACTCATTTCTGGTTACTGCCTTCATGAGCCAAGCTCCAAGCTCTCTGCATGGCTACCATCACCTGGCTCTTTACCAGAATGCTTTGAAAACAAAGATATTACTTTGAATCTTCTAATGGGAAATCAATAACCATGGTAATTAGTTGATGTTAAAGGATGAGAGATTCAAGCATGGTTGATCAAGAAGTAATGAGCAGCCACAGAATATGACAGGTGGATAATCCCAACCTCATGCTAAACATAGAACAAAGGTTGAAGTTGATCCATGCATCATCAGAACTCACAATTGTTAGCAATCTGCTGCTCACTCCAGCTTGCAATGGTGGAATCTTCATTTCATCCTCTTCTAGCTCTCCTCAGATTGCTGGGTTATTTTATAGTTTTTGTGAGTTAACTTCAAGTTTCCGTGTATTTGTCCATATTGCATACTCATACCCATACTGCATGCATTTTTATTTTGCTTCTGTTTATTTAGTTTTTATATGGACTTGCATAGTGTACATGTGTGCATGTTTGCATAGTCTAACATGTGTTTAGATCCTGAGGGTGTAGTCTAGAGTTTTTCTTAATTGATTTCCACCATATATATGGAACCTCTCTCAATACACCCAGAGCTGATGTGGCCAGCCATCTTGCTCCAAGGTTTTCCTGTGTCCTTTTCCAGCATACTGGGATTATAGATAAAATGCTATGGTCATCTAGCTTTTAGTGGATGCTGAAGGTTTGAACTCTGGTCCTCACCCTTGTGCTGCAAGCTCTTTCCTACCTGAGTCAGCTTCCCAGGCCTCACTTTTCTGTGTACTAAGCTGTAACATTCAGTAATGATTCCATGGACGCTTCTGAGGATCTTCATCTCTGTGACAGCCACTGATGTCACTTCCTATACCTACTGTTAACAAAAAGTCCTGGCTGAGCCTATACATCTGCTGCCCTGAGACACAGCTGCTGGAAGTCAGCATAGTCTGCACCTGCACTCTGCGTGCACGTGCGCGCTTGCACACACACACACACACACACACACACACACACTCATGAGACAGCTTTTCCCTTGGAAGATTTCTCACTATCTTTGCACATTTTTCTGTCCATAACAGTTTGAATTTCAATGTTTAGGAGATATTTTCTGAATGACATCCTAAATTCTCATGCACAATCACATAATTAAAGGAGATGTGTGTGTATGTATGTATGTGTGTGTGTGTGTGTGTGTGTGTGTGTGTATGAGAGAGAGAGAGAGAGAGAGAGAGAGAGAGAGAGAGAGAGAGAGAGAGAGAGAGAGAGAGAGATTGATTTTTATGAAGTAGGTCTTGAGGTGTCCTGCTCTATACCTCTCCACCACCTATTCTCTTGAGACAGGGTGTCTCACTGAACCTGGAGCTAGGCTGGAAGGGAGATCCTTGGAGTTTTGCTGTCTCTGTCCTCCCGATGGGTACATGTAGCCATGATTAGCATTTTATATAGGTGATGGAGAACAAAATTTGCATCCTCAAGCTTGTGCAGTAGACATTCTTACTGGCCTAGCTCCTTAGCTCTGGGTTGAATGATATTCAATTTTGAGAATCTGAGTTATTGATAGTTTAAGAGTAAGATTTTACATATTTTAGTGTATGGTTTAGAATAACTCTGTTTAATATTCCTTAGTGCAAATAAGAGCCAGGAATAAAAAAAAAAAACCAAATCATTGCGAGACAAAAATGCTAGTGTATGCCCTGCTGCAATACAGCTATTTGTTCTGATGTTTAGTGAAGCAGTATTCTGTCCAGAACCAGCAATAAGGGCTGCATGGTTTGGCTGACTAAGGAAATAATCAGTTTTGAAGCTTGCACATTCTCTGGGCTTTTTCACTTGTATTTGACACCAATGTTGTTTTTGTTTTTTCAGTTTAGAACTTAAATCAGTGTTGGGTACTCACATTCCTAGTGTGATGAATGCTGCAGCTAAGAGAGCAGAGCCATGTCTGAGACGTTGAAGGCTGAGGATATGGATAAGGCAGCAAGTGGTACACAGGCTCATGGTATGTTCTCCTTGTGTAGCTGGAAGTTTTCCTGTGTACTGCCTGGTCCTACAGCTGCTCAGACCCAAGTAAACACACAGAGGCTTATATCAATTACAGACTGGATGGCCAATAGCCCAAGCTTCTTGCTAGCTGACTCTTGTATCTTAAATTAACCAATTTCTATTAATCTATAAGTTTTCATGTGGCCATGGCTTATAGGTATTTTCATATCTTGCTTCTCCTGCTGGAAGTTCCTAGCATCTGCTTCCTTCCCTTTCTTCTCCCACTATCTCTCTTGGATTTTCCCACCTGGCTCCATCTTGGCCTGCCATAGGACAATGCAGCTTTATCAACCAATCAGAGCAACACATATTCACAGTATACAGAAAGACATCCCACAGCACTTTCCCTTTTCTGTCTAATCAAAAAGAAAGGTTTTAAATTTAACCTTGTAAAATTAAATGTAACAAAACAGTTATCAAGCAAGAATTACAATTACAACATTTAGTCTATTTATATTTGGCAAATTCAGAGAAAATATTCTATTTATTCTATATTTGTGAGTCTAAGGTTTAATATCTAACTTATCTTTTATTATAACCAAGGACAATTATAACTGTCTAGTCTTCAACTATATCAAAGACCTCAGAAAGATATAATATTACCTAAGTAAACAGAAAATGCATTGTAAGCAACTTCCAAAATTCTGGAAATGACAGAGACAGCTGCCTGCCTGGACAGTCATCCAAATTTCCTAAGTATATTAGGGCATCCATCTTCAGCCAATAGGCCTAGAGATTTTTAGTCACATCTCTCTGTGTCCTGTAGAATATTTGGCAGTCTCCTCTGTGAATCAGAAACCTGAATAACATTTTGCCTTGCAGAGTTCAGTGGTCACTTTCCTATAGGTCTTGCTTGTTCAATTTATATGACATATCATCATTCCAGGCAAGAGCAGTTTCTTACTCACATGGCTATTATTGCCAAGAAGAAGATAAACTCCATATGGAGTGTCTTTGATGCCAATCTTTCTCTTTAAAGTAAATTGGTGCTACCAGGAGCAGATGTGTCTCACTGTCCAGAAAGTCTAATTTTTTAAAACATTTTAAATGTCGTATTCTGTAGGTCTTTGAAGTGCTTGAAGATTACCTGCCTAATTGAGATATATCTATGTATATTTAGAAAACTTAACTAACATTACAATAAGTTTGACTATCATAGTAGACTAATTATTAATCTGTATTTCTTAATTATATATTACAACTTAAATGATTTACATAAACACAATAACTTAGACAAGAGTAGAAATATATACAGTATAACAAAATTAACTTTAAATTTGTAATAAACTAAAATCTATAGCAATGTAAAACATTTCACACAAGTTGTTGGTCTTTAAAAGTAGGTTTATAATCTACCCTTTTATTCTATCATATCTATATTATCCCCTTTTCTTTTTTAGAAAGAGATTGCATTTATAATCAACCCCCTTTAAATAAAAACAAACATTTAAAAATAATATTTTGAGAATTTGGGCATAGCTTCTCATACTACTTTCTGCTAGATGAGGGTGCTGACAATCTGATGGGAATGCTGAGAAAATTAAGAATTGCCATCAAGTCCTAACTGGAATAGTCTGTGAAGCTGCATTGTCTGAGCCAGTTGCTTTGAAGCCACTCTGGATGTTGGATCATCTGAGCCATGGTGTCATTGGAGACCTTTCAGGGGGTCTTGGGTGATCAAACCACATTAGCCTGGAAGCAATCCACTGGTCTCATCTTTGGTGGAACTTCTTTTCCAAAGCAATATATCCTTAAACACAAACTTTGAAGTCAAGATAGTTTAAAAAAATTATATGTATATTATATATATATATGGTGTGTGTGTGTGTGTGTGTGTGTGTGTGCTTAACTCAACAGCCTTTACAATGAAATGTCTTTCTGAAGTTAAAAATCCCAAAGACAATATAATCTAGACTCAGTGTGTGATTTCCATGTTTATATGGTTTATTTTTTATATTACTTTTACTGTCTCTTTAAAAGACTTTATTTTTTTTAAAAGCATTTATTTATAAACTGTCTATCCTCCTTTTCCTCTCTCTTTCAAGCCTAAATACATTTTTACACACACTGTAAACCATTCCATCAGAACCTTTCTCATTGTGATTCTGTAATCTTTATCTGACAAGGAGAGATTTTAAACTGCTAAACTGTATGGCTGGTATCAATATGGCAGACTTGGTTGTTGACTCTGCCAACCTCAGCTTCCCAACATGGCAGAAGTATGCCTGCCACCAACTCTGGAAAACAGTGTGTCTACATCTTCAAAAAACAACATGTTGCCCAAAAACATTTCTTTTTTGGGTATGTACTAGCAAAAGCTAAATCCACCACATAGCATGCTGTGTAGCTTAGAGACACCATTGTGTACTGCTGCGGGAATCTACCATGCTGCTTAGCTCAAGCCTGTATGCCACAAACCCACCATAGTGTAGCTCACAGCTTGTCTGAGTGACACATTTAGGAAGCTGTTTTTAGCTCCATTTTAGAATCTTTTTCTTTTTAAGCTTTTTCAGGTTTTTGGTGAAAATTCTTGCTACCACATCTGGGTGCCAAATGTAGCTGGAAGTTTTCCTGTGTCTTGCCTAGTCCTACAGCAGCTCACACCCAAGTAAACACACAGAGGTTTATATCAATTATGAAATGGATGGCCTGTGGCTCAATCTTCTTGCTAGCTAGCTCTTATATCTTAAATTAATCCATTTCTATTCTTCTATAAGTTGCCATGTGGCCATGGCTTACTAGTATTTTCACATCTTGCTTCTCCTGCCAGTGGCTCATAGAATCTGCTTCCTCTCCTTTCTCCTCCCACTATCTCCCTTGGATTTTCCCACCTGGCTCCATCCTGGCCTGCCATAGGCCAATGTAGCTTTATTTATCAACCAATTAGAGCAACACATATTCACACCATACAGAAAAACATCATACAACATCCCTGGACAAGGTTCCAATAAGTTTAAGACCCTTATCTCTCTCTTAGGTCTCTGTGCTCATCTGAGGATCAGTTCTGCAAATTCTTGGTGTTTTCTTCTTCATGTAGTTTGTCTGAGTCTTACCGGGCTTGATTCCATTCCTAACCTTTACCTATATACACATGTATGTAGTGGTATCTCCATCATTTACTCCTCCCTGGGGACTGACATACTTTCTCCTTCCCAAAGTTATGGTGTCTTGTTTATTAACTGAGCAGATTCTGCTGTTGGTCATTAGGACTACTCACAATGTAACAAACACTAAACAAGTCTAGTCTCAGGCTCTCCTACTTACATCTACCAGAACAACAGTGTTTTAATTGTGTTTTCCTATGTTGCATGTCATTTTCCCCTTTAACATTTTGTTTAAAATGTAAGTACTGTTTAAAAACAAACTTAGAGCATTGGGAGAAAAGTTGCTCATTTATATTTTTTGGGACTCAAGCTTTTCCTAAGTTATACTGAATAGGATCCTTATATATGACAGGAAGCAAATTAAACAAGAACTAGCTTGTCTTTCTTACTGCCTGGGAAATGATACAGAACGTTGTGGCAGAATAAGAACACAAGGAAGCTGGTCACATTGCATTTACTGTCAGGAATAGAGTACAGGCAGGAAGTCCCACAGGCTGCGAAACCCCAAGTCCCTCCCTACTAACTTACTTCTTCCACAAATGCTCTACCTACTGAAAGTTCTGCAAATGTGGAGTAGCAGCAGTTACATACCACATTCAAACTACAATACTGGATGAGAAAACTAGAACTGAAGTCTATTTTAAGACAGAGATAGTGCTACTTAAGAATAAGATAGTGAAGTACTTCAAAGCCCTTAGCCTAAGAACTCAACATCATGGTAAATGTCACAATTCTATCTCTATATGAAGAAATGCATCAATATTGACAATATCATTTCTTGGTCATTTGTTTTACTTAAGGATTATACTGTTGTGACAGAAAACCATGACCAAAAAATAATTTGGAGAGGAAAGAGTTTCTTTCAGCTTAGAGTTTCTAGTTCATCATTCAGGGAAATTGTCCTTGTTAAACCAAAGTGAGGCAGAGCTGACATTGACATGCCTAGTAGTTTGGCTTCCAGGTGATTTTAGCTCTTGTTAAATTTGTAGCCAGATTAACCATTACAACAGCACAGGGGCAAAGTTCATTAAAAATGGAGATTAATCATCAAACAACTGTCTATAAGGTTGTAGAAAAGCCATGTCAGATATAACAGATTCTATTATATTAGAGACCTCTAATTCTAGCACTTGGAAGACTGAGGCAGAAATAGGGGCAAGTCAGATTGCATACCAAGACTTTTTTCAAATAAAAAAGTCTGTGTGTGTGTGTGTGTGTGTGTGTGTGTGTGTGTGTGTGTGTGTGTGGTTAGTACATATATATTTATGTATGTATATATACATTTATAAGTGTACATATACATTTTATATCCATTTAATAGTAAAGAAATAAAGGAAGATGTGGCCATGTGGATACTAATTAAAATAAAACAGAAATAGTTACTTTATCTTAGATCAGATATGAGGGCAAAAAAAATGTTCTGGACCAAAGAGCAGTCTCAATCGTAAATAAGGAACTGCAGTGCATGCACATTTAAGGAAAGATGCAGCTGAAGAAAATAGCTTGCTGCAGAGTGGCCAGATTTAAAGCAATGTCTAATTGTGCAGTGAACATAATGCAGGTAACCATGATGATCTTTAGATCATTCAGAAAAACATAAAAATGAACAAGCTTCAGACGGTCTAGGCCTGACCTTGACACCATTCGGTGCACATGAGGCAGGTGTTAGCACTCCCCACAACTCACTCTACACTTCTGTGAGACTCTTCTTTACAGCATCTGCTGACAGAGTATGAAGAACTAGTGGGAGCAGCAGCATTTCTTGTTGACCTCTTTATAATACTAGAATAAAGAGAAATCAAAGTAGAGCCATTGGTATAGTTCAGCACTGTACTCAGATCCCAACTTAGACTAACTAGAGACTCAAATCTGCATTATATTCCTTTAATTGTGTGAGTACATACATGTTCATATATGAGTACACTTGTGTGAAGATGCATGTTCCATGTGTGTCTATGAAGGCAGGAGGCAGACTTTGGGCATCTTCTTCAATGTTTCCCCACCTTACTTGTGATATATGGTCTTTCTCTGCTCAGGGATCCCTTACTCAGTTAGGCTGGGTGGTCAGTGAGCTCCATAGATCTGCCTCTCTGCCTCCATGGTGCCACCACACACAGCTCTGTGTGTGTGTGTGTGTGTGTGTGTGTGTGTGTGTGTGTGTGTGTGTGTGTATGTACAAGTGCTCAAACTCAGGTCCTTTTATTACAAAGCAAGTTTTTTGTTTTGTTTTGGTCTGTTTGTACATTGATGAAGGCGTCTTCCCTGCCTCAAATGTTTTTGTTGAATACAAATTTCACCATTCATTTACTGGATGCTGTTTTTTTATTATTGAACCTATGTGAGGTCTGGCATATTACAAGGCAGAACTTTCCCACAGTTTAAAAAGAGTTGTAAATTCCATATGGTTTGCATGCCACTACTGCTAAGAATTAGCCATGGGTTTCACTGAAATTTTTCTTGGTGGATATGAAACTATCCTTGTCTATTTAAGGATGGGTAGTACTTTCAGTTTGGACAACTTTGGTTCCTGATTATAAGACATACAAGAAGCCTCAAAAAAAAAAAAAGATATTTTGAAGTGGAAAGAATAGGACAAAGGACAAGACCTAAACTATACCCGAGATACAAATCAGTAAGACGTGTTTCACTGGTAATGAGTGCAGTTTTGGGGGAGCTAGAAAAATTACCATATAGTAGTGTTGATTAAATATCAGTAATGTCTGTGTGCCTGTCTGTAGTGGGAATTCACTCCATCCATGACCTTGGGCTCTCTGGCTCAATAGAAGTGTGGCTTTTTATCTGTTTATGTGACCACTTGAAAGAGAGGAGAAAGGGGGTCTTGGTTTCTTGGGTGGTGAAAACCAAATCAGGTGGCCTGAAGCAGCATGTGCTGGGTCCCCAGCTTTCCAAGGACTCCACAACTGAATTTACCTTATCCTGTATCAGTGAGTCTCTTTTCCCCATAGAACCTCTTAATAATATATATATATACACACACACACATGTATACACACACACACACACACACACACACACACACCACTGAGGCTCTCATTACACCTGTCAGTCATAGCTTTCCACAAGGCTGCATGGAGAATTTACTTTTAGTGAGTCATGGTCCCTTTAATGCTTGTTGTAAGATGTTATAACCATCGGGTTGGAGATTTAGCTCAGTGGTAAAGCGCTTGCCTAGCAAGCACGAGGCCCTGGGTTCCATCCTCAGCTAAAAAAAGAAAGATGTTATAACCACATCGGGTGAAGGCGGCTCCCTGGGAACTTTGCAGGCGGGTTTAGGTGCCTGCCAGCCGCCAGCCGGGCAAAGCGGGGAGAGGAGGGAGCGAGCCGCCTGGGCCTTTGGAATTTGCCCCACGTGAGCGCCAGATATCAGTGAAATTATTAAGGCCACTCCACGTAGTTAAAAGGGAGGTTTATTTTGTGGGGTAACTTACAAATGAAGGGGTAGGTTGCAGGGTCTGGCAAAGGTATAGCACAGTCCGGCGGTGTTCTCTGGAGAACTCTGCTCGGTCTAACTCCTGCGTCCAGCGTCCCCGAACCAAGAGAGCGACCTCCTCTTGATCCGCTCCCTCCTCTCCCCGCCTTGTGGGCGTGATCATTACTGAAGCCTCAATGGGGGTTGGAACTTCCAGGCCAATGCTGGGATGGCTATCCACTACAAGAGATACTGGCTATAATTTTCTTTTCTTTTTTTGTGGAGCCTTTGCATGATTTTGTAAAGAATTTGGAAATGGTTCTTTAGTTTATATTTTGTAGAATAATTTGAAGAGCTTTTCTGTTAGTTTGTATTTGAATGTATGAATGGAATTCTGTGCTGCTCCATGTAGGCCTGGGTTAATTTGCTTTATTTATTTATATATTCATATGTTGGTTTATTCAGTTGGGAGATTTTAATCCCTGATTCTGTTTCACCAAGGTTTATGGATCTTTTTAAAATTTCTTATTTCACCATAAGAAATTAACTTTGGTAGATCATATATATATATATATATATATATATATATATATATATATATATATATATATATATATATATACAAAGAAATTCATGCATTTCTTTTACATTTTAGGGGAATATAGATTTTTAAAATATGTCATTATGATTCTCTCAATTTACTCCATGCTTGTCAGGTATAATGTCTATCTTTTAACCTCTAATTTTATGGATTTAGATTCTTTCTGTCTTTTCATTAAGTTATCTAAGTTTGACAATCTTGTGAGTTTTCTCAATCAACTCTTACTATCATTGATTACTTGCATTGTTTCCTATTTGTTTCTATCCTATTGATTTGAGCACTAAGTTGATTATTTCTTCCCATCTATACTTTTTGGGTATTATTTATCATTTTTTTAATGCTTTAAACTATGCCCTAAAGTTATTAATATAAGGTCTTTGCAGGTTCTTTTTTAAATGTAGGTACTTAGAACTATGCACTTGCTTCCTGTAACCACATTTTGTCTCATAACTGTGGCTGTGTTGTGCTTAATTTTGATTCAGTTCTACAAAGTTTTTAATTTCTTTACTCAATTTTTGTTCAGCAATGAGTTTAGTTGTCCAGCTTCCATGACCTTCTACACTTTCTGCTGTTTCTATGACTGCTGTTATCTAGCTTTAATAGATGGTAGTCAGATAGAATGTAGGGAGTTATTACAATTTTTCTACATCTGTGGAGATTTATTCTGTTCCTAATATTTAGCCAGTTTTGGAGAAAGCTCCGCCAGCTGCTAAAAAGAAAGTGTAGTCTTTAGCATTTGTATAGAATATTCTGTAAATGTCTGTTAAATCCATTTGCTTTATGACATGATTTAACTCCAGCATTTCTCTGTTTTGGTTTTGCCTGAATGAACTGTCTATTGATGAGAGTGTGGTATTGAAGTCACCCACTATCACTGCATTAGTGTCAATGTATTATTTTAGCTATAATTGTGTTTCTTTTATGAAATTGGGTACCCTCATACTTGATGCATAAATGTTAAGATAGTAACAGCCCCTAGATGGCTGTGTTTCTTTAATGAATATGTAATTCATCTCTTAACTATCTCTTCTTATTAGTTTTGATTTGAAGTCTATTTTGTCAGATATTAAAATATTTATAGTTGTTTGCATCTTGTGGCCAGTTGTTTGGAACATCTTTTTCACATACTTTTGCTTTACTTTAGGTCCTTTCATTTTTATTGATATATTTACTGCTTTCCTATAAAAAATTTCATTTACTTATGTTCTAAATTTAGTTTGCTATATTTAATTTGAAATGAATTTTGTCTTTTTTTCTATCTCTCAAAGGGGAAGCCTAATCTGTAACTTAAACAGATTAGTTGTGATTTTGAATTTGTTTTGATCATATATTAAAATAGTCATGCCTGCTTGCTTCTTTGTTCCATATACTCGGAATACCTTTTTCCATTGTTTTATTCAAAGAATAAAAAATTGATGAAAAGCTGTGTTTCCTGGATACAACATAGAATCTCTGCCTTGTAATCCAATCTGCTCATCTATGTCTTTTTATTTGGTAATTAAGATCATTGATATTTAGAGCTTTTATTGAGCATAGGCTAGTAGTTGCTATTATTTTATTGTTGTATAGTGTTTATTCCCCTTCTTCTGATGAACTATTCTGGAATTATTTATTCCTTTTGTCATAGTGGGTATAGTTAACCTTCTCCTAAGACAAATTTTACTTTTAGTACCTTCCATAGAGTTGGAATGGTGAACCAAATCTGCTTCAATTTGTTTTCATTGTGAAACATATTTCTGTTTCTGTTGATTCTGACTGATAGTTTTGCTGGGTATACTAGTCTAGGCTGGTATCTGTAGTCTTTCAGGGATTATAAAATATCTGTCCAGGCCATTCTATCTTCCAAAGTATCCACTGAAACATCAAATAATATTCTAATGGCCCTGACTATATATGTATCTCAGTCTTTTTCCATTGACATTTTTAAGATTTTCTTTGCTCTGTACATTTAGCATTTTGATTATTATGTGTTGTGGGGAATTTCTTTTCTGATCCAGTTTATTTGGTCTTCTCTACACTTCTTGTACCTTAATAGGCACCTACTTATTTAGATTGGGCAATTTTTCTTCAATAATTTGGTTAGAAATATTTCTCTGCCTTTGATAAGGAATTCTTCTCCTTCTTGTAGTCTTATTATTCATATATTTGTTCTTTTCATAGTGCCCCTGATTTAATGGATCTTTTGTGTCTTAATTTTTTTGGATTTGAGATTTTTTTCGACTGCAGTGTCCATTTTGTCTTCAAGACCTGAAATTTTCTCTTCCATGACTTTACTTTTTACCTCTGAGGTTTTTGTTTTACATACTGAGTTTTTTTGCTTTTAGTTTTATTTGTTTTATTTTACTTCAGTGATTCAATAATTCAGTGATTCCTTGCTAAATTCTACTTTCATGTCTTAAACTGTTTTCACTATTTCATTCAACTGTTTATGTTTTTATTGTCTTCATTATGGAATTTGTTTGTAACTTTTTAATGTCCATCAACATATTCATGATCGCTATTTTGAAGTCCTTTTCTTGTGCTTCAGCTAAATTGCTTTTGTCAGGACCAATTTCTATAATTTTTCTGGGTTCTGGAGGAATCCTGTGCTTTTGTGCTGGGATTCAAATGTCTCTAGTTGTTACAGTTGAGGTGCTTCTCTGTGTAGATGTGTAGTATTGCTTTTAATAAGTGAGTGTTGCATTATTTGCTTGTTCTTCCTTCAGTTTGGGTCTAGCCCAATGAGGTGGCTATGGGGTCCCTGATAGAGAGTGATTCTTTGCTTCAGCAGGGCATCCAATGAAATGCATCTTAATAAATTTCAAAAAATGGAATGTTCCATGTTTGTAAACAACAAAGGAGCTGAACTAACAAACCTCCACTGGTAATTTAAAATAAAATTCACAAAAACCTTAATATCCCTTAAATACACTTAAATATCACTCTTAAGAAACATTGAAACTGAAATCCTCTGAAACTAAGTGAAAATGTATTATAGACTAAAAAATGGTGAAATAAATTATCAAGATTTATACAGTTCAAGCACTGTATACAGCACTAATTCATGAGTTACAACATGGAATGCACATATTACAACATTCTAAAATTCATAACAAAGGCTTTCTCTTTAAAAGTCTAGGAAGAGGTTAAGTCAATTCAAATAAAATAAAATAAAACTTAGAACATAAGTAAATAAAAATCATAAATAAGAAACCAACCAGTAAATTCATCATTAAAGCCAATAGTTGAGGTATAAAGATCAATATTATTGATTACTTTTATAGACTAATTTTAAAAGATGGATTAGAAACCAAAACAACAAATAATATCAGCAAATAAAAGAGACCATGTCAACACTCATTAGACATTAAGAAGATAATAGGGTAGAACCATGGGAATGGTATCATCACAAATTTGGTAAACATTCTGAAATGAGTCAGCTCCTTGAATGACACAATCTGTCAAAACTCATACAAACAAAAGAAATGAATAAAATTATATTTATAAAAGAAATTGAATCAGTATTAAAAAAATTCAAATTGGATAATTTCAATATGATCAGCTTGCTGGTACATGCTGCTAAACACTTAAAAAATTATATTAACTACTCTGTAGGGTGTCTGGAAAAACAGGCAGAGGCAACACTTCCTAGCTCACCCTGAGAAACAGACATTACCCTTATACAAAATAAGATGAAGACATGCAAAGAAACTATGGATCAAATTTGTTCATGAAAACAGATACAAAAGTGTCCAATAAAATATTCACAAACTAAATGTATCACTGTATAAAAGTATTGTGTACATGACACAGAAGCATTTACCCTGACCAAACAAGAATGTTTAAACATTATAAAATAAAATAACTGATCAACTGAAGGCATAAATTATACAATCAAATCAATGCATAGAGAAGGAATTATTTGACACAGTGGGTTTGGTTTCAACCCATTCCTAATTAAAAAAAAATTCCTTGCCTTGATAATGACCATGAGAAATATAAGCACTGTGGGACCTGCCCAACTTGGCCCCAGTTTCCAGCCATTCTGCAGGCCCTGTGAGAAGGCTCCCCTTTTCCAAGACTGCAGGCAGACCCTGCAGTCTCCAAACCCTGCCCCCACACCAATTTGCCAGAGACCCCAGCCACTTCCTGAGACTCAGAGACCAGCCCCCAGCTTCTATCCTGCCCTAGAACTCCCACCTGGACCAGAGGTGAGTGCCTGGGGTCACACCCAGAGAGGCCTGAACCTGGGTCCCAGCCCTGGGCACCAGCCACTCCAGGGAATACCTGCCCAACTGGACCCCAGGTTCTGGCCATAGGGCAGGAAGCCCCCTTCCCCAGAGCTTCCATCCTACCCCTGAACTCCCATCTGGACAAGATAAGGAGACACCAGGGACTTCCTGAGACTCAGAGTCCAGCCCCCAGCTCCTTTCCAGCCAGCACTCTCATCTGCACCAGAGCTTCCATCTGGCCCAGAGAGAGGTTCCCTAAATCTGTCAGCTCTGTCTAGACCAAGTACATTGATAAGACCAAAAACAAATCCTTGAGGAGATGGTCAGACGTCAAGGCAGAAGTACATACAACAAAATAAAGAGCAATACAGCATCACCAGAACCTAGCCCTTATCCAACAGCTAGACCTGAACATCACAGAATGGAAGAAGAAGAAGAAAACAACCTTATAAGTAACATCATGAAGAGGCTAGAGCCTTATATAGAAGAAATCAAAAATAAAGTGGAGGAACAGACAAAAAAAATGGGAAGAACACTATAAAAAACTAGAGGAAAGGACAAATAAAGCAGAAGAAAACAATAAGTTCCTGAAAGAAAATCATGAAAAGGCAACAAAACAGATGAGGGAAACAGTCCAAGACTTGAAGAGGGAAATAGAAAAAAATGAAGACACTAGCAGAAGGAATGCTGGAAATAGAAAATCTGAGTAAACAAACAGGAAATTCAGATGCAAGTATAACCAACAGAATGCAAAAGATGGAAGAGAGGATCTCTGGTGTTGAAGATTCATTAGAAGAAATAGATTCATCAGTCAAAGAAAACACTAAAACCAACAAAGTCATGACCCAAAATGTCCAAGAAATTTGGGGCACCATGAAAAGACCAAACCTACGAAAAATAGGGATAGAGGAAGGAGAAGAATACCAACTCAAAGGTACAGAAAATATATTTAACAAGATCATAGAAGAAAACTTTCCCAACTTAAAGAAGGAAATGCCTATGAAGATACAAGAAGCCTATAGAACACCAAACACTAGACCCCCGAAAAAAATCCCATCATCACATTATAATTAAACAACTAAACGTACAGAATAAAGAAAGAATATTAAGGGCAGCAAAGGAAAAAGGCCAAGTGACATATAAAGGCAAACCCATCAGAATAACCAGATTTCTCGATGGAGACTTTGAAAGCCAGAAGGACCAGGACAGATATAATGCAGACTCTAAGAAACCATGAATGCCAGCCTAGACTAATATATCCAGCAAAAACTTTCAATCATCATAGATGGAGTGAACAAGACCTTCCAAGACAAAACCAGATTTAAACAATACTTATCCACAAACCAAGCCCTACAGATATCACTAGAAGGAAAATTCCAACCTAAGGAAGTCAGATACACCATTGAAAACACAGGCAATAGATAATACCACAGCAGTAAACCCAAAAGAAGAGAAGTACACACAAACTACCACCAAAAAATAAAAACAATAACAGGAATGAACAGTCACTGGTCATTAATATCCCTTAATATCAATGGACTTAATTCACCTATAAAAAGTCACAGACTAACAAAATGGATACAAAAACAGGACCCATCTTTCTGCTGCATACAAGAAACACACCTCAAGTTCAAAGATAGACACTTCCTAAGAATAAAAGGCTGGGAAAAGACTTTCCAATCAAATGGTCTTAAGAAGCAAACTGGTATAGCCATCTTAATATTCAGCAAAATAGACTTCAAACTAAAATCAATCAAAAGAGATGATGAAGGACATTACATACTCATCACAGGAAAGATCCACCAAGATAAAGTCTCAATTCTGAACATATATGCCCCAAACACAAGGGCACCCACATATGTAAAAGAAACATTACTAAAGCTTAAATCACATATAAAACCTCACACATTAATAGTGGGAGACTTCAACATCCCACTTTCACCTCTGGACAGATCGGCCAAATTGAAACTTAACAGAGACATAATGGACTTAACTGATGTTATGGCTCAAATGGACTTAATCGATATCTACAGAACATTCCACCCAAACAAAAAAGAATATATCTTCTTCTCAGCACTCCATGGGACCTTGTCTAAAATCGACCACATACTTGGCCACAAAACAAATCTCAACAGATACAAAACAATTGGAATAACCTCCTGTGTTCTATTGGACCACCATGGTTTAAAGTTAGATTTCAACAAAAACAACAAAAACAAAAACTACAGAAATCGCACAATCTCTTCGAAAGTGAATAATGCTCAGCTGAATCACCAATGGGTTAAGGAAGGAATAAAGAAAGAAATTAAAGACTTCCTAGACATCAACGAAAATGAATACACCACATACCCAAACTTATGGGACACTATGAAAGCAGTGCTAAGAGCGAAATTCATAGCACTAAATGCCCACGTAAAGAAGCTGGAGAAATGTCAAGCTAGTGACTTGACAGCACACCTGAAAGCCCTTGAACATGAAGAAGCAAAGCTCCCAGGAGGAACAGACACCAGGAAATTATCAAATTCAGAGCTGAAATCAATAAAATAGAAATAAAGAGAACAATACAAAGGATTAATGAAACAAAGAGTTGGTTCTTTGAGAAGATCAACAAGATAGACAAGCCCTTATCCAAACTAACCAAAAGACAGAGATACAGCATCCAAATTAACAAAATCAGAAATGAAAAGGGGACATAACAACAGACAATGAGGAAATCCAGAGAAGCATCAGGTCATACTTCAAAAACCTCCACTCCACAAAACTGGAAAATCTAAAAGAAATGGATGTTGAACACCTGTCAGAATGGCTAAGATCAAAAACACAGAAGATAGCTTATGCTGGAGAGGATGTGGAGCAAGGGGAACTCTCCTCCACTGCTGGTGGGAATGCAAGCTTGTACAGCCACATTGGAAATCAATATGGCGCTTCCTTAGAAAATTGGGAATCCATCTCACCCAAGACCCAGCTGTAACACTCTTGGGTATATACCCCAATATGCTCATCATACCACAAGGGCATATGCTCAATCATACCACAAGGGCATTTGCTCAGCTAAGTTCGAATCAGCTTTGTTTGTTATAGCCAGAACCTGGAAACAACCTAGATGCCCTTCAACTGAAGAATGGATAAAGAAAATATGGTACATATACACAATGGAGTACTACTCAGCAGAGAAAAACAATGACATCATGAGGTTTGCAGACAAATAGATGGATCTAGAAAAAAATCATCCTGAGTGAGGTAACCCAGACTCAGAAGGACAAACATGGTATGTACTCACTCATAGGAGGATACTAGATGTAAAACAAAGAGGACTAGACTACTACAGAACTCCAGGGAGGCTACCTAGAAAATGGGACCCCAGGAAAGACTCAAGGATCACCCAATGACAGAGAAATGGATGAGATCTACACGAACAATCTGGATGACATTGGGAGTCATGAAGGGCAAGATTTGAGGGAACGAAAGCTTAGGGGAGCAGGAGATCCCAGGTGGATCAAGAACAGAAAGGGAGAATGAGGAATAACAGACCCTGATAAATGATAAATGAAGACCACATGAGAACAGGAATAGGCAGAGTGCTCGAGAGGTACCCAAACATCCACAATGATACATCCTCTATAGACTGCTGGCAATGGTCGAGAGAAAGCCTGATCTGACCTACTCTGGTGATCAGATGGCTAAACACCCTAACAGTCATGCTGGAACTCTCATCCAATAACTGATGGAAGTGGATGCAGAGATCCTCAGCCAGGCCCCAGGTGGAGCTCCAGGTGTCCAACTGTCGAGAACGAGGAGGGACTGTAAGAGTGTGAATTGTTGAGACCAAGATTGCAAAAAGCACAGGGACAAATAGCCAAATGAATGGAAGCACATGAATTATGAACCAAAGGCTATGGAGCCCCCACCTGGATCAGGCCCTCTGGATAAGTGAGACAATTGAAAAGCTTGATCTGTTTAGGAGGCACCCAATCTGTGGGACCAGGATCTGTCCTTAGTGCATGAGCTGGCTGTTTGAAACCTTGGGCTTACACAGGGACACTTTGCTCAGTCTGGAAGGAGGGGACAGGACCTGCCTGTACTGAATCCATCAGGTTCAAATGACTACCCAGGGGTGCCTTGATCCTGGAGGACATGGGGATGGAGGGGAGGGCTGGAGGAAGGTGGGAGTGGAGGCGGGAGGGGGGAGACAGGGTAACCCATGGCTGATGTATAAAATTTACAACACATAATAATAAAGAAAAAAATCCCCCCCCCCAAAAAAAGAAATGGATAATTTTCTGGATAGGTACCACATACCTAAGTTAAATCAAGACCAGGTAAACCATTTAAATTGTCCATTAACCACTAAGGAAATAGAGGCAGTCATTAAAAGTCTCCCAACCAAAAAAAGCCCTGGACCAGATGGTTTCACTGCAGAATTCTACCAGATCTTCAAAGAAGACTTAATACCAATACTCTTTAAATTGTTCCACACAATAGAAGCAGAAGTTATATTACCAAACTCCTTCTATGAGGCTACATTTACCCTGATTCCTAAACCAAACAAAGATGCAACAAAGAAAGAGAACTACAGACTGATCTCCCTCATGAACATTGATGCAAAAATACTCAATGAAATACTGGCAAACAGACTCCAAGAACACATCAAAACAATTATCCACCATGATCAAGTAGGCTTCTTCCCAGGGATGAAGGGTGGTTCAACATACAAAAGTTCATCAATGTAATACACCATATAAACAAACTCAAAGGAAAAAAAAAACACATGATCATCTCACTAGATGCAGAAAAGGCATTTGACAAAATCCAACACCCCTTCATGATAAAGGTCTTGGAGCGATCACAAATACAGAAAAGATACCTAAACATAATAAAGGCAATCTACAGCAAGCCAACAGCCAACATCAAATTAAATGGAGAGAAATTCAAAGCAATACCACTAAAATCAGGAACAAGGCAAGGCTGTCCCCTCTCCCCATAGTTATTCAATATAGTACTTGAAGTTCTAGCCAGAGCTATAAGACAACACAAGGAGATTAAGGGGATACAAATTGGACAGGAAGAAGTCAAGCTTTCCCAATTTGCAGATGACATGATAGTATAAATGAGTGACCCCAAAATTCAACCAAGGAACTGATACAGCTAATAAAAACCTTCAACAACATAACAAGATACAAGATCAACTCAAAAAAATCAGTAGCCCTCCTATATACAATAGACAAACAGGCTGAGAAGGAAATCAGACATACATCACCCTTTACAATAGCCACAAATGTTATAAAATACCTTTGGGTTACTCTAACTAAGCATGTGAAGGACCTATATGACAAGAACTTTAAGTCCCTGAAAAAAGAAATTGAAGAAGATGTCAGAAAATGGAAAGATCTCCCATGCTCATGGATAGGCAGGATTAACATAGTAAAAATGGCAATCCTACCAAAGCAATCTACAGATTCAGTGCTATCCCCATCAAATTACCGACACAATTCTTCACAGACCTGGAAAGAATAATACTCAACTTCATATGGAAAAACAAAAAACCCAGGATAGCCAAAAGAATCCTGTACAATAAAACAACCTCTGGAGGCATCACAATCCCCGACCTCAAGCCCTACTATAGAGCTACCGTAATAAAAACAGCTTGTTACTGGCATAAAAACCAACATGTGGACCAATGGATTCGAATTGAAGACCCTGACATTAACCCGCACACCTATGAACATATAATTTTTGACAAGGAAGTCAAAAATGAACAATGGAAAGAAGAAAGCATCTTCAACAAATGGTGCTGGCATAAGTGGATGTCAATGTGTAGAAGGCTGCAAATAGATCCATATCTGTCACCATTCACACAACTTAAGTCCAAGTGGATCAAACACCTCAACATACATCCAGTTACTCTGAACCTGATAGAAGAGAAAGTAGGAAGTAGTCTTGAACACATTGGCATAAGAGATCACTTTCTAAATATAACACCAGTAGCACAGACACTGAGAGAAACAATCAATCAATGGGACCTGTTGAAACTGAGAGAAGCTTTTGTAGAGCAAAGGACACTGTCAACAAGATAAAGCAACAGCCTATACAATGGGAAAAGTTCTTCACCAACTGCACATCTGACAGAGGGCTGATATCCAGAATATACAAAGAACTCAAGAAATAAGACAACAAAATGCCCAACAGTCCAATTAAGAAATGGGCTATAGAACTAAACAGAGAATTATCAACAGAGGGAATTCAAATGGCTGAAAGACATTTAAGGAATTGCTCAACATCCCTTATTATGTGGGAAATGCAAATCAAAACGACTCTGAGATACCCACCTTACACCTGTCAGAGTGGCTAAGATCAAAAACACAGAAAACAGCTTATACTGGAGAGGATGTGGAGCAAGGGGAACTCTCCTCCACTGCTGGTGGGAATGCAAGCTTGTACAGCCACTTTGGAAATCAATATGGCGCTTCCTTAGAAAATTGGGAATGCATCTCACCCAAGATCCAGCTGTAGCACTCTTGGGCATATACCCAAGGAATACTCAATCATACCACAAGGGCATTTGCTCAGCTATGTTCATATCAGCATTGATTGTAGTAAGCAGAACCTGGAAACAATTTAGATGTCCTTCACCTGAAGAATGGATAAAGAAAATATGGTACATATAGACAATGGAGTACTACTCAGCAGAGAAAAACAATGACATCATGAGGTTTGCAGGCAAATAGATGGATCTGGAAAAAGTCCATCCTGAGTGAGGTAACCCAGACTCAGAAGGACAAACATGGTATGTACTCACTCATAGGAGGATATTAGATGTAAAACAAAGATGACTAGACTTCTACTCAACTCCAGGGAGGCTACCTAGAAAACGAGACCCTAGGACAGACACAGGAATTGCCCAATGACAGAGAAATGGATGAGATCTACATGATCAACCTGGATGACAGTGGGAGTAATGAAGGGCAAGTTTTGAGGGAAAGAAAGCTTAGGGAAGCAGGAGATCCCAGCTGGATCAAGAACTGAAAGGGAGAACAAGGAATAACAGACCATGATAAATGATGACCACATGAGAACAGGAATTGGCAGAGTGCTGGAGAGGTTCCCATAAATCCACAATGATATATCCTCTGTAGACTGCTGGCAATGGTCGAGAGAAAGCCTGATCTGACCTAGTCTGGTTATCACATGGCCAAATCCCTAGTGGTCGTGCTGGAACTCTCATCCAATAACTGATGGAAGTGGATGCAGAGATCCTCAGCCAGGCCCCAGGTGGAGCTCCAGAAGTCCAATTGTTGAGAAAGAGGAGGGCCTGTTAGAGTGTGAATTGTTGAGACCAAGACTGGAAAAGCACATGGACAAATAGCCAAATGAATGGAAGCACATGAATTATGAACCAAAGTTTGTGGATCCCCCAGCTGGATCAGGTGCTCTGGATAAGTGAGACAACTGAATAGCTTGAACTGTTTGGGAGGCACCTAGGCTGTGGGACCGGGACCTGTCCTTAGTGCATGAGCTGGCTGTTTGGAACCTTGGGCTTACCCAGGGACACTTTGCTCAGCCTGGAAGGAGGGAACTGGACCTGCCTGAACTGAATCCACCATGTTTAAATGTATCCCCAGGGGAGTCTTGGCCCTGGAGGAGATGGTAATGGAGGGAGGGCCTGGGGGGAAGCTGCGGTGGGTGCAGGATGGGGGAGGACAGGGGAACCCACAGCTGATGCATAAAATTAAAACCCAAATATAATAAATAACAACAAAAATGAAACACACAACTTACATATATATTTTCAATTGTATGTAAATTCTGTAACACCATGTCTACTCTGATGGTATAATTGTATATGTGTTCTTTTCCAAACTATAACTGAATGCATAAATTATCACCTAGACAATTAAAAAAAAAGAAATATAAGCATTGTGTATTTTCTCTTATATCCTGGTATGAGCTTTTGAGTTTTAATTATTTATATTAAATTACGATTATCTACCAAGTTTAGGTAGCTCATAAGGGACCAAGTGTGAAGACTGAATTATTCAAGGAAGGGGAAATATAATCTGATATTATTAAGGGATAAAGAGGAAAATATGAAAATAGAATAGGAAAAGGGGGAGGTGATTAAAAGGCAGAACAAAGAAGGGAGAATACAGAGAGGATCCACTAATATGAAAGGCCTATTGGAAAACGATGTGGAAACCTCCTACTCTAGAAGCTACCCACAACATCTTACAGAGAATGCTCCCACTAGACAATCTATGACATGAAGTAAAACTTCCAGTACTAAGAATGGGCTGAGTCATGGCTAAAATTTCCGTAGAGCCCCCAAACATTACAGACCATTGACAATGCTATTGGTTACCATCGACAACCTGACAGCAAGACCTTATTGCTAAAGACACCACTTACTTATGTCATCAAACATAGAAGCATCAAGCTGATGCCAAATTAGGAGCATCACCCCTGCTGACTAGCATGCATAGTGTTAGAAAATACTTTACATGCTACCAAGAGAAAGATGTAATCTTCTGTGTTCCCCAGATATGAATTCTGCAACCTGCCTGCAAGATATATTGGTGCAATTGTGGCAACAAATGCTAAGGTAATAACCATAGTATTTAATTAAATATAATTTTAAAATTGTATTTAAGGCTCACTCTATTAGATGGAGCCCACACTTGAAACTACGAAAGAGGCCAAGAAACAAGGAATAGACCGGTTATGGGCCCTAGGGGCAATTGTACTACTTTTATTCTGCTAAATGTAATACAATGGCTCCTGGTGCCACAATGTTACACCCGTAGATCAGTGCATCATTCAAGCCTGTTAGAGAAAATTCTTCTTGAAGGATATGATAATTAACACAGAGACATAACTGGACATTGTGAAGACGTGTAATACTTTGAAGCATTCATCCCTAAATGGGATGCTTTTATCAAATTCTGCCTCTTCAAGTCTCAGAGATGTATGTGGAAAAAGAGGAAAGGATGTCAGAACTAGGGGTGGTGGATGATTCCAAGGAAATAGCATCTTCCAGTTACGGTAGTATCAATGCACATATGAACTCACAGAGACTTTTACAGCCTGCACAATAGCTGAGTAAGTTCAAGCAGACAGAAATCTCAGCCTGGAGAAGAAGTGAGTATACATTACCAAAACAAACAAACATACAAACAAACAAACAGAAACATTTGCAGTTTATACCAGTTTGGAAAGGGCAAATCATTTTTCTTTAATGGAGTGAAATTGAGTTTATCAACCTTACGTCAGGACAGGCCTCATGTTCAGGTTAGGAATAGCTGGCCAAAATAAAGTGAACTCCATGGTTGATTTTGTGTGTGGGGTTTTGTCGTGATTGTTTTTGTTATGGTTTGGTGTTTTTCTTTTTTCTTTTGTTTTCTTCATTTTTTTCTTTCTGGAAGAGAGAAAGAACATGAACTTGCATGAGTAGAAAGGTGGCAAGAACCTGGAAAGGGTTGGAGAGGAAAGAAAATGATCAAAATATAGTATATGAAAAATTTAAATAATGGTGATAATAATAAACATCAATAAGATTATAAAAGTCTAGAGCTAAGATCAGTTTAGTGGTGGGTAGTTAGAGATTCCCTCACTAATATCAGGATAAAAATAAGAATGTTTCCTTTTAAAAGTTATTTTTAAACATTGGAATGGAAGACTTAGTGACTGTGATGAGAATTAGAGCTTTGCACCTGTGTATACACATCTGCAACACACACACACACACACACACACACACACACACACACACACACACACACACACACACACACACAGAGAGAGAGAGAGAGAGAGAGAGAGAGAGAGAGAGAGAGAGAGAGAGAGAGAGAGAGAGATCAAATTAAATATAGCTTTCTGGACCTGGCCGAACAGGAGGCGCCATCATGGGTGTTGACATTTGCCACAACAAGGACGGAAAGGTTCGGCGTAAGGAGCCCAAGAGCCAAGACATCTGCCTGCGGCTGCTAGTCAAGCTGTACAGGTTTCTGGCGAGACGAACCAACTCGACCTTCAATCAGGTTGTGCTGAAAAGGTTATTTATGAGTCGCACTAACTGGCCACTTCTGTGCCTGTCCCGGATGATCCGAAAGATGAAGCTTCCTGGCCGATAGAACAAGACAGCTGTAGTTGTAGGGACGGTCACAGATGATGTGCGGATTCTCGAAGTGCCCAAACTGAAGGTATGTGCACTGTGGGTGAGCAGCCGCGCCCGAAGTCGCATCTTCAAGGTTAGGGGTAAGATCCTCACCTTCGACCAGCTGGCCCTGGAGTCTCCCAAGGGCCAAGGCACTGTACTCCTGTCTGGTCCTCGGAAGGGCGGAGAGGGATACCGGCATTTTGGCAAGGCCCCAGGAACGCCACACAGCCATACCAAACCCTATGTCCGCTCCAAGGGCCGGAAGTTCGAACGTGCCAGAGGCAGAAGGGCTAGCCGGGGCTACAAAAACTAACCTTGGATCTTACTATCATTTAAAAAAAAAAAAAAAAAAAAAAAAAAAAAGCGCCGGGCAGTGAAGGCACACGCATTTAATCCCAGCACTTGGGAGGCAGAGGTAGGCAGATCTCTGAGTTTGAGGCCAGCCTGGGCTAAAGAGCAAGATCCAGGAAAGGCGGAAAGCTACACAGAGAAACCCTGTCTCAGAGACAGAACTTTTCTCAAAATCAGGTGAAGGGTGTTCATTTGAACAGCACCTGAGGCTTTTTTCTGACTTCCATGCAGATGAAATTCAGGCACAGGTGTGTATATATGTACTGCATATGGACACATACACATGTATATCCAAACAAAGGTGTTAGAACTGTAGCATAGGGCTTGTCGGGCAAGAAAGAATAAGAGAAAGTACTATATAGGAACACAACTCCAGAAATTAAAGCATGTTGAAATCTGTTATACAGTTTGCTAATTCTAGAAGTGCCTGAAAACAAGTTTGAAAAACTCTTCCTTTGTGAGGTTTATACAAGCAGGAAGATGGAGACAGATAAATCCTGGGTTATTGGCCAGTAGCCTAGGTGACTTGATCAGTCTAGGTGATGGAGAGATCCTGTTTCAAAAACCTGAGTAGAAGTTTCCTGAAGAAAGACACTTAAGATTGACGTTTGGTATCCTCATACAGATATGCACATATGCACCCCTTACCTGCATATTCACCTACACAAACATACACCCACTGAACAGACCCCACACCACACCACACCACACACACACACACACACACACACACACACACACAGAGCTCTACTCAGAAAGTTCAGTCAGGAGGATCATAGTTTGAGAATAGTGTGATTTGTTTAGTGAGAGACTACCTCAAGAAAATAACAAAAGGAAAGGAAAAAAGCCGTTGAAATGGCCATTATGATAATGCAACATGGGGTAAAATGGTTTCTCTGCACCACAAGGACACGAATGCCCTCAGATTCTGGTTACGGATGACTCTTGATGATAGAGAGAAAGAAACGTTACATGGGCATGGAAGGGAAAAGATCCCCTCAGACCAGAATCTGACTGAAACCTCTCATCAGGTGAGAACATTTGCTGTAAAGATCACTGACTAACAATTTACCTTCCTTTCATAAGCACAGATCTTTTGTATTAAACCACAGTGACCCAGGTGTATTCCTGAATGCACGGGACCCCCAGGAGGTTCTCACTCCTTTCTCCATACACCCCTGGGAATTGCAGGCATCATAGTTGTTTACAGCGAAGCTATTTTCCTTCCCAGTGTTGCTGTGATTTAGTTTTCCTTATCTGTTCTGCCCTTGTAAAGTACCCTGCAGGAAACATCTAGTGATCCTCTTCAGGCTTCTTAGCAACCTCTTGAAGATGGTAACCTCCAATTCCAGCAGGCCCTATGCATGCCTATTGTAGAAATGTGAAACTCAATGCACAGTGCCTCTGTGGTCTCTGGTGTTATTGCTTCTGATGAGCCTCTCTTTTCCTCTTTCCCATGTTATTGTTTCCTTAGTAAAGCCTACCTGTGTTTCATAAACATCCTGATTATTAATTATTTTCTTCAATAAAGCCACAAATCCCAGGTTAGTCTAATTTGAGAGCCATAAAAGGCTAAAATTCAGACTGGGGAAGATGGCGGTGGGGAATATGCCTCCTATCTCCAGCATGACAAAATGCTGATAGTCTTCTTTAAAAGAGTCTTTTTTTTTTTTTTAACTTTTGTTCATGTGTGTCTGTTTGTGTGTGTGTGCATTCATGTGTGCATGTGTGTGTGTGTGTTTGTGTGTGTATATGTGTGTGTGTGAGAGGATAGTTATGTGCATATGGGTAAAGGTGTCCACGGAGGCCAAAAGAAGGCACCAGATATCCTGGAAGTGCAATTACAAGGGGATTTGAACTACCTCACATGGAACTGGCCTCTAGTCTTCTAGGAGAATAGTAAGACCTCGTACTGCTGATTCATCTCCCAGACCCACACTGCCAGTCCCAAACTTTTCTGGAGTCCTTTCCCTCTGCTTTTTGGACTCTAGTGTTCTTGGGGAAAGAGCACCTTGCAAAGAAAGCAATGCCACCAGGAGGAACTGTGCAAGAGGTTCAGAATGGGCACCAAGTCACAAGCATCCAAAAGGACTCTAGCCAAGTTCAATGGAAAGAGGGTGATGGATTGCCTTGCACTTGGCCATTATGACAGCTGTAAAACTCAAATCAGCTCCTAAATGGTCAATTACCAGAGAAGCACACAAACAGGAGCAGGCAGGGAAGAGAGATTCAATTTCCCTTGCGCTCAACTGCCTGCCTTTCATTAGGCCCACTCTAATTTATTTGGGGCCCCAGGCTTGGGTTCTTCTCTTTCCTGATTTTTATATATAAATGACAATTTCCTAATTCCCTCTTCCCCCTGCTTCTCCTGTGTCAGTTCCTAATGGTTCTGCTATGACCTAGTACAGCCTAGGTGTCCTGTGTGCCTGTGGGCTGCTGAATGCACTCATTTTTGTTCATTCCCATAAATACATTTTTAGTAATTATCCAGGCACGAAAAGTCTACACGTACCATGGGGACTGATATTTGTGCACAGGAAAATGAGCAGCTTCAGAAATCCAGCTTCAGTGAGCCTGATCAGGCAAGCTGTGTGTATGCATGCCTTCTTGTCATGCCAAATGCACAGGTAGGTTGTGATGATCTTCTATGTTCTAGAAAGAAGGTAAATAAAAACACTCCAGAAAAGTGTTTCCTCTTTTCATTGTTGAAAGAATGTTTTTTACCATCTCATTCTAGGATTCTTCAGTAACCCAGAACTCATTAGAGCAGTGGTTCTCAACCTTCCTAATGCTGTGACTCTTTTATGCAGTTCCTCATGTTGTGGTGACCTCTAACCATAAAATTATTCTTGTTGTTACTTTATAACCGTAGTTCTGCTAAAGTTATAAATTACAATGTAAATGTCTGATATGTGAGGGTCCTTTGATCCCCAAATGGGTGATCACAAACCACAGGTTACGAACCGTTGTTGTAGAGTCTAGTGTGGAGCTGGAGAGATAAGTCCTATATTAAGGGAATTTGTTGCTCTTGTAGAGGACTGGAGTTTGGTCGTCCTCCCTAAACACACACACACACACACACACACACACACACACACACACACACACACACACACAGGGAAATGTTGTGGAATAGAATACTTGTTTAACTATGAAAAAATGTTGCACTGGTTTTTGCTGCATTTGTTTAACTATGTAAAGATGTGTTGCTGTTTTACCTTGCCTGCCTAAGGCACGTGATTGCAATAATAAAAAGGTGAATGGCAAATAGCTAGTCAGAGGAGACATAGGCAGGATTGGTGGCAGAGAGGAAAGGGGTACCAGCTAGCCAGCCGGTAGCCAGCCAGCAGGGGGCCAGACAGACAGACATGGAGGACACAGAAAAGCATGTTAGACAGTATGCAGATGAAGTACATAAGCCTGGGTCAGCACATAGAAGAATAGAAATGGTTTAACTTAAAGAAAAAAAAAGCTAGCTAGAAACAAGCCTAAGCTGATGCCAAGCATTCATAATTAATAATAAGTCTTGTGTCATGATTTAGGGGATGGCAGTCCAAGAAAGCCTGCTGCAGGAAAGATATTTCTAAAAGAGTATATTGGATCTAGTATGCCCAAAGCAATTGCTAGCAGACAACCCACTGACTGATGCTTTTAGTCAGAAGGCAGAACATGGTTGATTCCTCTGTGGACTCCATGCTCTACTTATCTGCTGGGCAAATTTCACATGTTTATACTAGAAAGTCAGCACAATGCCCAAAACATACACTGTAGTCATTATACAACATTTCTACAAATAACCTTTTGTAATAACAACTGTAAGTTTTATAGAGATAGAATTAAATCAATGGTCTAAGGCCACATGTACATGATCTAAGAAAAGTTTACAGTGTCTGCATGTGCAGGTATATTCCTCACCTTTGAGTAGAAATATGGGGCAGAATCTACCCTAAGTCTTGCATGTGTCCATGGCCTGCTTGATTTTCTTCTGGCAATTAAGTGATTCTTTGATGTGTAGCACAGTTGACACGTCGGGTTTCACATCTAGACCTTACTGTTCACTCATACCTCAGCTCTTCTCAACCAATGCCAGAGGGTGACCTCAGTGGTCAAGAAGATAAGTAAGAAAGGTGGCCTGCGTAGATGATCCGCCCCAGGCCGGTCAGCATCTGGGCTTCTGTTTCGTTTCTGTCGCATAGCTTCTCTTCATCTGGAAACAATGCCTCATATGTCATTCATTTCCCTGTCAAAACACCTGCAAGAACTTATCTGACATCAGTAACAGTGGAGAAGGCAATCACTGAGTTGCACGAGAGACCCTTATTATCAGATCACTCAAACAGCCATCATTTCTTTGCTTCCACTGTAAACCTAATGATCTGATTTGGCAGAAGAATTTAAGTACTTACAAGTTTAGCTGTTCTTATCTCCATCTTTATGACTCGCCTAGTCCAAAAGCGTCCATCAGGTCTCTGAGTGTTAAGTACTTGAGGGCTAAATGTGCAAGTTTCTTCAGTCAGTTTTTGTTGGTTTAGTTTGTTATGATACTAGTCCTCATGGTGTGGCCTAGCTGGCATGGAGTTTGGAGTTCTGCTTAGGTTCTCAGTGATGGGATTTTACATGTTCGTCACCATGCACAATTTTAAGTTTCTGTTTTAATCATACAAATATTTACTCATATGTCATGATACCAAGAATATGTTTAAAGCACATGTGAGCTGGAACCCAGGTTAAGGATTTGTTAACACTTCATCAAATTATTTTTGGATGTGTATTTTTTTCAGTCTGAGTGTGGAATGTGTATGTGCATGTGTATGTGAGTTTGGATGTTTTTGTATGTGCCAGTGCACATATGTGGGTACACAAGCATATATGTGTTCAGAGGCCAACCTCAAATGTCTTTCTTCAGGAGCTGTCCTCTTCTTTTTTGATATAGGGTCTCTCACTAGGACCTGGGACTCACAGAGAAGGTATTAGGTGAGACTGCCTGACTGAAGACCCCCCAGACAACTTCTTGTCTCTGGCTCACATACTCACTACCATGCTGGGATTTGTACATGGGTGCTGGGGACTGAACAGAGGTCCTTATACTTGTATGGCAAACAATTTATGGATGAGCTATCTCCTCAGCTTCAAACACTGCTCCTGTAGTCACAGGTTCTTGGCGCTTTCTGCTCCTTGATCAGCCTCTATTAAAAGTTATGGTGCCTAATTCAGTTTGGTAATTCATCCTGTACAGATCTCCTATTACACTTATTTTCACAAACTAAAATTAAACCTCTATGTAAAACTTTCATATTTTCAATGTTATGCAATTATAACTCTTGAAAGTGTATTTTAAAAAGAAGGTGTATTTTTCTACGTATCTGATTATTGCTTTTTTGATTATCATTTATATTGCCATTTTTGTGATGATGCTCTTTGATTTACTTCAAGATGCCAATTCTTGATGCCTAGTTTTCTACACAAACTATTGTTATGAGTTATATAATTGAAGGTCTCTAATATTGACATGAGACAAAGATGAGGAAAATACAGAACTTCTTTCTCACCCCCACCCCATGCTCTTATTCATTGATTCAATTAAGTTGGCAGGCTTTGAAGTAGAAATAAAAGATCACAAACTATATAAAAAAAAACTGAGTCTTGCCTCAGGAGGCATGTGTTTCCACAGGTATATTAGATTATATTAGATTGAAGATGGGTGCAAGTTTCTTTGAAAGGAAGGTCTATTCATCTTCAGTTGAATCTGGGATAAATGTCATGACAATGTTTCTTTGATCTTAAACTAATTTTATATGGTTTTGTCTATATACAGACCTGTGTATCTTGAATACAACTTGTATATGTCATGATATTTTTAAAAAGTTATATTCATAATTACAGTTCTTTCTGTTCCCTGGGGTCACATCCATGCCCACATCTAATATTAGAGTTTGTATTCCAAGGTCATGTGAGTCATACAGTATGTAACCCTGGAGACCAGTTTCCTTTCACTCTTCATGAAATCTTTGTTATGTGGAATATTTTTTCATGTTTAGTAGTATTACAATATGTGAATATATCTTTATTATTTTATTTTATTCAGGTGCCAAAAGATAATTGGTTTGTTCTCTGTCTTTAGTGATTTCAACATTCGTATGAACTAGTGTGTAGGCTTCATAAACTAGTGTGTGTTTTCATTTCTCCAAATCAAGGACAAACAGATTTATTAGAACATAGTCATCATCATCCTAGTAATACATACACAAATATAGAGTTAATTGACTCTGTGAGACACGTTGTGCACTCCACACTCTGGAAGTATACATCTCGCCTTATCACAGAGGTATGAATTTCTGGGCCATATGATAAATGTATATTTATATTTGCAAAAATATTCCAAAGTCATAGGGTAATGTTACACTCTTATTAGATTGGGCTAGATAGGAGAATGATAGTAAGGCTAGATGTTCATCTCCTATGTATTATACTTGGTAGCTCAAAATCATGTACACACACACACACACACACACACACACACACAAACCTGACTTGCTTTTATATAAAACATTGATAAAAGGAGCCAAGGAAAATATAAATTAATGAGGACACAAGTGACTCCTTGATTTAATATCTAATATACTAAAGATAGGAATTTTTCCAAATTGATTTACAGATTTAATAGTATTTCTGTCAAAAGCCAAGCAAGGGATTTGCAGAAATATAGTATAAAATTGGGAAAGTATATACAGAAGCAGATGGAGTCTAACATCCATGAGTAAAACCAAAGGAACTAGAGTAGCTGCAACAGTCTTAAAAAAGAATGATGGGATTAGATCAAGCATGTTTCCATTTTACAGTTGACTTTAAAGCAACAGAACACACATAGTGTGATGTTAGTGGAGGAATAGGCTCATAGATCAATGGTATGAGATGGAAATTTCATGGAGAACCCCATGAGAACAGGGAAAAGGAATTAAAGTCACATAAGGAAGTGGTGAGGTTTCCCATGAACAGCTGAAACTTCACAGAGGAGCCTGATCACAACTGAACAATACTTACAGCAGCTGAACCATAGAAATAAACTTCATGTCCCTCAAAGAAGAATGGAGGAAAAATGGCTTATACATACAATGAAACAAAATTACACTGTTTGCAAGAAAATGGAAATAAACAGAGATAATCATATTATTCAAATTAAGGCAACTGAAGAAAGATGGATATATTTTTTTTTCATTTGTGGTTCTTAGATTTTTGTATAAATACATAATAATATAGATTATATGTAATTCTAGATAGATACAAAAAGCATATATCTATTATATATATGCATATACACAAATGTGTTATGAAAATAGAAGAAAACTGTCTAGGTAGACAAAAAGGGAGGGAATGAAAAACAGTTATATGAGAAAAGCCATGGCTATACTCAATATACAATATGTGGAAAAAATCAGGCATCTGTATATAAAGAAAATTATTTGACTTTAAGCAATTTTTAATGATAGTCTTCTACACTTTGCTTTTTGATTGCATAGGTTTATTGTGTAATATACCATTTGTGGTTCTGTGAATCATATCATCAGTTACATCATGTAGCCTTGCTAAACTCATGGAAATTCATTTACTTCAGCAAGTTTCCTTTGATACAGCATCACAGGATATCTAGTGGTTTATGGAATTTTATTTTGTATAGTCATATTCTTTGTGAATAGGGACAGCTCTGTAATTCACTTCTAGTGCATCTACTTTTGATTTTCTTGTCAAATTTCACTGACATAGGTTCTCATTCATTGTAAAATCAAAGCACCAAGAGGAAATATTATTCCTGTTCCTATATTTTAGGTGAGATCAGTCCATTTAACAGATAAGAATAATGTCTGTTCTGTGTATTATCTCCTATTTATAAGTCCTACTCAATAATATGTTCTTACTGTCCACATGTTTATCTAGTAACCTGAAATTTATTTCATTGGATTATACAATAATATTGAAGAGAGTAAACAAATTTATCCAAATATTGGTTATGCTATTAGATAAGATTTATTTATATGGACCTGCCATATTTGTGAGCTTTGTGTGTGTGTGTGTGTGTGTGTGTGTGTGTGTGTGTGTGTGTATAAACAATTACAATTACAATTTATTGTTGTATAGTTTAGTGGTGATTAATTAGATGAAAGTATTTCAAAGTCCATAAGAGGAATCCAAGACTGAGTGTGTAGTTCAGAGTTCAAGTGCTTGCCTAGCATGTGTGAAAACTTGTGTTCAATCTCTCGTACTACATAAAGAAATAAAAAGTGAAAGAGGAAGAAAGAGTAGAGAAGGGTAGAGGAGAGGAGAGAATTACTGTGGGACAGGAATCCATGCTGTAGCACTGTAAAGAAAAGAAAATATGAAAATCTACTAAGGGTGACTTGTACATAACATTATTTTATGAAACAACAACTATTTAAGTAAAGTGGTATTTACATAAATATTCATGGAGATGTTATTGAACTAATTTTAACATTAATTCACCATTTTTGCCTTCTGAATCTCTATGCTTCAGGACTTAAGAATTGAACTATACTCAGAGGCAGGACCTTTATCAAGCTAACTTAAAAGGAAACCATCTGGCTCCTTCCAAGACAGGAAAAGTAGGCAATCTAGTGAGCATCAGTGATGAAGCTGGCAGCACACTTAGAATGCTGCAGGCATGGAAGACCTCCAGAAAGCCAGCAGATACAGGGATGTCAGTTGAATCCCATCCAAATAGCTGACAAAAGGTGACATGATAAAAATGGGACAAGGTAGTAACTGCTGTGGAAGTGCATAGAGAGAAATGTGGTGAGCAAAAGACTGTAGTGCATAGAATCAGTTTTGAGACCAATCTGTTGGAAAATGATGACTGTCCTGATGTCGGAGGGTGACACTAGACAAGGATGTATTCCTAATGCTTCAGAGTGGCAAAACAATTCAGAAACATCACTTGTTACTTAGAAGACAATGCATCTAGATGATCTCCAGTCAAGCTGCTGATAGACTCAGCTCCAGAGTGGAGAAACTGGGATGTTTTCAGTTGGGTATGGGAAGACAGTTAAAGTGAAAGGTGAGTTGAGGAGTCATTGCTTGTTGCTAAGCAGACTTTAAAGAACACTATATTTTTCCTCTCGTCTGAGGACATTAAAACACAGATCTGGGAGATCCCATCTGGACCAGAGGTGAGTGCCTGGGATTATAGCCAGAGAGGCAACTGCCCCTGGGTCCCACCCCTAGAAACAGGCCATCCCAGGAGGACCTGACCAACTTGGCCCCAGTTTCCAGCCACTGGAGAAAGGCTTCCCTTTTCCAAGACTGCAGGCAGACACAGCAGTCTCCACACCCTGCCCCCACACCCATTTGCCTGAGACCCCGGCCACTTTCTGAGACTCAGAGACCAACTCCCAGCTCCCATCGACTCCAGAACTCCCATCTGGAACAGAGACTGCAGGCAGACCCAACAGTTACTGCACCCTGCCCCCACACCCATCTGCCAGAGACCACAGCAACTTTCTGAGAATCAGAGACCAACCCCCAGCTTCCATCCTGCCCTGGGACTCCCCTCTGGACCAGAGACCAGAGGAGCTCCCATCTGGACAAAATAAAGAGACCCCAGGGACTTCCCCAGACTCAGAGTCCAGCCCCCCAGCTCCTATTCAGCCAGCACTCTCATCTGGCCCAGCACTCCCATCTGGCCCAGAGCTTCCATCTGGACCAGAGAGAGGCTCCCTAAATCTGTCAGCTCTCTCTGGACCAAGTACACTGATAAGACCAAGAGCAAACCCACAAGGAGATGGGCAGATGCCAAGGCAGAAGTACATAAATCAAAATAAAGAGCAATACAGCATCACCAGAACCTAGCCCTTCTCCAACAGCTAGACCTGAACATCACAGAATGGAAGAAGAAGGAAACAATCTTATTAGTAACATCATGAAGAGGCTACAGCCTTATATAGAAGAAATAAAAAATATAGTAGAGGAACATACAAACACAAAATGGAAAGAATGCTATAAAAAAACTAGAGGAAAGGACAATTAAAGCAGAAGAAAACAATAAGTTCTTGAAAGAAAATCATGAAAAAGCAAGGGAGACAATCAAAGATCTGAAGAGGGAAATAGAAAAAATGAAGAAAACACTAGCAGAAGGAATGCTGGAAATAGAAAATCTGAGTAAACAAACAGGAACTTCAGATACAAGTATAACCAACAGAATGTAAGAGATGGAAGAGAGGATCTCTGGTGTTGAAGATAAGGTAGAAGAAATAGATTCATCAGTCAAAGAAAACACTAAAACCAACAAAGTCATGACCCAAAATGTCCAAGAAATTTGGGACACCATGAAAAGACCAAACCTACAAATAATAGGGATAGAGGAAGGAGAAGAATACCAACTCAAAGGCACAGAAAATATATTTAACAAGATCATAGAAGAAAACTTTCCCAACTTAAAAAAGGAAATGCCTATGAAGATACAAGAAGCCTATAGAACACCAAACAGACTAGACCCCCCAAAAAAGTCCCCTCGTCACATAATAATTAAACAACTAAACATACAGAATAAAGAAAGAATATTAAGGGCAGCAAAGCAAAAAGGCCAAGTGACTTATAAGGGCAAACCCATCAGAGTAACACCCGATTTTTCAATGGAGACTTTGAAAGCCAGAAGGACCAGGACAGATATAATGCAGACAATAAGGAACCATGATGCCAGCCTAGACTAATATACCCAGCAAAAACTTTCAATCATCATAGATGGAGTGAACAAGACCTTCCAAGACAAAACCAGATTTAAACAATACTTACCCACAAACTGAGCCCTACAGAAAGCACTAGAAGGAAAATTCCAACCTAAGGAAGTCAGATACACCATTGAAAATACAGGCAATAGATAATACCACAGCAGTAAACCCACAAAGAAGAGAAGTACACACACACTACCACCAAAATATAACAATAATAACAGGAATGAACAATCACTGGTCATTAATATCCCTTAATATCAATGGACTTAATTCACCTATAAAAAGACACAGACTAACAGAATGGATATGAAAACAGGACCCATCTTTCTGCTGCATACAAGAAACACACCTTAAATTCAAAGACAGACACCTCCTAAGAATAAAAGGCTGGGAAAAGACTTTCCAAACAAATGGTTGTAAGAAGCAAGCTGGTGTAGCCATCCTAATATCCAGCAAAATAGACTTCAAACTAAAATCAATCAAAAGAGATGATGAAGGACATTACATACTCATCGCAGGAAAGATCCACCAAGATGAAGTCTCAATTCTGAACATTTATGCCCCAAACACAAGGGCACCCACATAGGTAAAAGAAACATTACTAAAGCTTAAATCACATATAAACCTCACACATTAATAGTGGGAGACTTAAACACCCCACATTCACCCCAGGACAGATCGGCCAAATTGAAACTTAACAGAGACATAATGGACTTAACTGATGTTATGGCTCAAATGGACTTAATCGATATCTACAGAACATTCCACCTAAACAAAAAAGAATATACCTTCTTCTCAGCACCCCATGGAACCTTCTCTAAAATTGACCAAATACTTGGCCACAAAGCAAATCTCAACAGATGCAAAAAGGTGGAATAACCTCCTATGTTCTATCAGACCACCATGGTTTAAAGTTAGATTTCAACAACAGAAAAAACTACAGAAATCCTACAATCTCATGGAAACTGAACAATGCTCAACTGAATCACCAATGGGTTAAGGAAGAAATAAAGAAAGAAATTAAAGACTTCCTAGACATCAATGAAAATGAATACACCACATACCCAAACTTATGGGATACTATGAAAGCAGTGCTAAGAGGGAAATTACAGCACTGAATGCCCAGACAAAGAAGCTGGAGAAATCTCAGGCTAGTGACTTGACAGCACACATGAAAGCGCTTGAACAGAAAGAAACAAAGTCTCCCAGGAGGAACAGACACCAGGCAATTATCAAATTGAGAGCTGAAATTAATAAAATAGAAATAAAGAGAACAATACAAAGGATTAATGAAACAAAGAGTTGGTTCTTTGAGAAGATCAACAAGATAGACAAGCCCTTATCCAAACTAACCAAAAGACAGAGAGAGATCATCTAAATTAACAAAATCAGAAATGAAAAGGGGACATAACAACAGACAATGAGGAAATCCAGAGAATCATCAGGCCATACTTCTAAAACTTCTACTCCACAAAACTGGAAAATCTAGAAGAAATGGATACTTTTCTGGATAGGTACCACATACCTAAGTTAAATCAAGACCAGATAAACCATTTAAATAGACCAATAACCCCTAAGGAAATAGAATCAGTCATTAAAAGCCTCCCAATCGAAAAAAGCCCTGGACCTGATGGTTTCACTGCAGAATTCTACCAAATCTTCAAAGAAGACTCAATACCAATACTCTTTAAATTGTTCCACACAATAGAAGCAGAAGGCATATTACCAAACTCCTTCTATGAGGCTACAATTACCCTGATTCCAAAAACAAATAAAGATGTAACAAAGAAAGAGAACTATAGACCAATCTCCCTCATGAACATTGATGCAAAAATACTCAATAAAATTCTGGCGAACAGACTCCAAGAACACATCAAGACAATTATCCACCATGATCAAGTAGTCTTCATCCCAGGGAGGCAAGGATGGTTCAACATATGAAAGTCTGTCAATGTAATACACCATATAAACAAACTCAAAAGAAAAAAAAAAACACATGATCATCTCACTAGATGCAGAAAAGGCATTTGACAAAATCCAACACCCCTTCATGATAAAGGTCTTAGAGCAATCAGGAATACAGGGAACATACCCAAACATAATAAAGGCAATCTGCACCAAGCCAACAGCCAACATCAAATTAAATGGAGAGAAACTCAGAGCAATACCACTAAAATCAGGAACAAGGCAAAGCTGTCCCCTTTCCCCATATTTATTCAATATAGTACTTGAAGTTCTAGCCAGAGCTATAAGACAACATAAAGAGATTAAAGGGATACAAATTGAAAAGGAAGAAGTCAAGCTTTCTCTATTTGCAGATGACATGATAGTATACATGAGTGACTCCAAAAATTCAACCAAGAAACTGATACAGCTAATAAAAACCTTCAGCAACATAGCAGGATACAAGATCAACTCAAAAAAATCAGTAGCCCTCCTATATACAATAGACAAACAGGCTGAGAAGGAAATCAGACATACATCACCCTTTACAATAGCCACAAATGTTATAAAATACCTTTGGGTTACTCTAACTAAGCATGTGAAGGACCTATATGACAAGAACTTTAAGTCCCTGAAAAAAGAAATTAAAGAAGGTGTCAGAAAATGGAAAGATCTCCCATGCTCATGGATAGGCAGGATTAACATAGTAAAAATGGCGATCTTACCAAAAGCAATCTACAGATTCAGCACAATCCCCATCAAATTACCAACACAATTCTTCACAGACCTGGAAAGAATAATACTCAACTTCTTATGGAAAAACAAAAAACCCAGGATAGCCAAAAGAATCCTGTACAATAAAACAACCTCTGGAGGCATCACAATCCCCAACCTCAAGCTCTACTATAGAGCTACTTTAATAAAAAAACAGCTCGGCACTCGCATAAAAACTGACATGTGGACCAATGGAATCGAATTGAAGACCCTGACATTAACCCTCATAGCTATGAATATATAATCTTTGACCAAGAAGCCAAAACTCTACAATGGAAAAAAGAAAGCATCTTCAACAAATGGTGCTGGCATAACTGGATGTCAATGTGTAGAAGGCTGCAAATAGATCCATATCTGTCACCGTGTACCAAACTTAAGTCCATGTAGATCAAAGACCTCAAGATAAATCCAGTTACTCTGAACCCGATAGAAGAGGAAGTAGGAAGTAGTCTTGAACGCATTGGCATCAGAGATCACTTTCTAAATATAACACCAGTAGCACACACACTGAGACAAACAATCAATCAATGGGACCTGTTGAAACTGAGAAGCTTTTGTAGAGCAAAGGACATAGTCAACAAGATAAAGCAACAGCCTACAGAATGGGAAAAGGTCTTCACCATCCCCACATCTGACAGAGGGCTGATATCCAGAATATATAAAGAATTCAATAAATTAGATATCAAAATGCCCAACAGTCTAATTAAGAAATGGGCTATAGAACTAAATAGAGAATTCTCCACAGAGGAAGTTCAAATGGCAGAAAGACATTTAAGAAATTGTTCAACATCCCTAATTATCCAGGAAATGCAAGTCAAAACGCCTCTTAGATACCAGCTTACATCTGTTAGAATGGCTAAGATAACAAACACAGAAGACAGCTTATGCAGGAGAGGATGTGGAGCAAGGGGAGCTCTCCTCCACTGTTGGTGGGAATGCAAGCTTGTACAGCCACTTTGGAAATCAATATGGCTTTACCTTAGAAAATTGGAAATCCATCTCCCCCAAGACCCACCTATAGCATTCTTGCGCATATACACAAGGAATGCTCAATCATACCACAAGGACATTTGCTCAACTATGTTCATATCAGCATTGTTTGTAATAGCCAGAATCTGGAAACAACTTAGATGCACTTCAACTGAAGAATGGATAAAGAAAATATGGTACATATACACAATGGAGTACTACTCAGTAGAGAAAAACAATGACATCATGAGGTTTTAGGCAAATGGATGGATCTAGAAAAAAATCATCCTGAGTGAGGTAACCCAGACTCAGAAGGACAAACATGGTATGTATTCACTCATAGGAGGATATTGGATGTAAAACAAAGATGACTAGACTGCTACACAACTCTAGGTAGGCTACCTAGAAAATGAGACCCTGGGAAAGATCCAGGGATCACCCAATGACAGAGAAATGGATGAGATCTACATGGACAACCTGGACGACAGTGGGAGTAATGAAGGGCAAGATTTGAGGGAAAGAAAGCTTAGGGGAGCAGGAGATCCCAGCTGGATCAAGAACAGAAAGGAAGAATGAGGAATAACAGACCATGATAAATGAAGACAACATGAGAACAGGAATAGGCAGAGTGCTCGAGAGGTACCCAGAAATCCACAATGATATATCCACTGTGGACTGCTGGCAATGGTTGAGAGAAAGCCTGATCTGACCGAGTCTGATGATCAGATGACTAAACATCCTAACTGTCGTGCTGGAACTCTCATCCAATAACTGATGGAAGTGGATGCAGAGATCCTCAGCCAGGCCCTGGTAGAGCTCCAGGTGTCCAACTGTCGAGAAGGAGGAGGGACTGCAAGAGCGTGAATTATTGAATCCAAGATTGCAAAAAGCACAGGGACAAATAGCCAATCGAATGGAAGCACATGAATTATGAACCAATGGCTGTGGAGGCCCCAGCTAGATCAGGCCCTCTGGATAAGTGAGACAACTGAATAGCTTGATCTGTTTGGGAGGCACCCAGGCTGTGGCACCAGGACCTGTCCTTAATGTATGAGCTGGCTGTTTGGAACCTTGGGCTTACACAGGGCATATGCTCAGCCTGGAAGGAGGGGACAGGACCTACCTGTACTTAATCCACCAGCTTTAAATGGGTCCCCAGGGGTGTCTTGGTCCTGGAGGACATGGGAATTGAGGGGGGTGGCTGGGGGTAAGGTGTGTGTGGGTGTGGGAGGGGGGAGGACAGGGGAACCCATGGCTGATATATAAAATTAAAACACATAATAATAAAAAAGAAACCACAGATCTGTATTGAAATAGTGATTGTTAGTCTTAGAAATATGTGACATGCATAGAGAGCAACTAAATAACAAATAAGTAATAAGCTAAACCAGAGAATATTACTAAGCCCTAGTACTGGGCACACAAAACAACTAGGAAAGGTCCTCAAAAAACCCCCAAACACAAAGTACTACCTATAAGAGAAACATGCTAATTATCCCCCTGTGGGGATTACACATGTAGGTATAAATGCCATACTGTATCTCCTAATTATATACATATTCACAGAAATTTTAAAAGACTAAAAATTTGATTATTATACATTGTATACTGGTATCAAATTATCATGTCACAGCTGATAAGTATTTACAATTAGAATAAACATTGTCAAATGTTTCTGAATTGAAGATATGTGTCCTCTTAAAAAATTCTCAACATAAGTAATAGCCTCAGGATAAGACTCTAATCAAAAATGAAATAAAGCTGTATTAGGAAGATGTGATGGGTGCATGCAGATCTGCAGTGACACAAAAAGTTCTTTGTGATTCATGTTTTCCTCTGAGCATATGCATGTCTATGTGTATGTGGGGGGGTGCTTAGATGCATGTGCACATGCATGTTGATGCCTATGCTTGTGTGTACATGAAGAGGCCAGAATTCATCATGAATGTCTTTCTCTCAAACCTCTACTGTGTTCTTTTGAGACAGAATCTTTCACTGAACAGAAATGGACCAGTTGGGCTAGACTGCCTAGTCATCAGTCTCCAGGCATCCTTTTGTGCCTGCCTTCCCAGGACTGGGATTACAGATGCATGTTGCATGATGCAAAGGGCCTCCATGTCTCTGACAGGGTTATCAAAGGTTGAAGTAAGAGGAACAGAGACTGGTACAAGTGAAAATGCTTTTGTCCCTCAAATTTTTATGAAGAGGTAACAAGCTAAGCCATTTCACAGGTGGAAGTGCATCTCTTTCTGATTGAAAAATAATGATTTATCAGAGGATGGAGTTAAGAAATGTAGAGAATGATCGACTAGGAAACCACATTTGAGAATTAATTTAGCTTTAGTGATCCATTCCTTTTATCCAGTCTCTAAGAACTATGAAACAGCAATACTGTAGCATGATTGGACTTGTCATTATTACCTTATCATTGTATGTGTGAGAAGAAGGTAAATTATCCAAATAGGTCAGGGTATCTTGTTTAGAAGACACACTGGGGTGATTCCAATGGGTCTTCCTCAAAACCCAAATTTCAGGACAATGAGCTAGTTTGATCAGGGGCAATATGATACCTAGCAAAAGACATTGCTAGATAATGCTTATTACAAACTTCTCAAACATCTCAGGACTGAGATGAATCAGTTGGTAAAATGCTTACCATGCATTTCAAGCCCCTATGTTTGACTACCAGAACACACATGAAAAATAAATAAATGAATGAAAAAGCTATGCACAGTGGTTCATGGTTGTAATCCCAGTTTTAGGCAAAGACAAGCATATCTCTGGTGTGCTGGGTGATGTTGTTCTGTATGCTATGAATTTGTGTTGCTCTAATTGGTTGATAAATAAAGCTGTTTGGCCAATGTTGAGGCAGAATAGGTTAGGTGGGACAGTGTAACTAGAGAGGAGGAAGGAGAAAGGCAGAACAGAGGAGATACGGCCAGCTGCTGCCATGAGAAGCAAGATGAAAAGATACCGGTAAGCCATGGACCATGTGGCAAATTATAGATTTATAGAAATGAGTTAATTTAAAATGGAAGAGCTCACTAGTGAGAAGCCTGAGCCATTAGGCCATACAGTTTGTAATTAATATATGTCTCTGTGTGTTTACTTGGGTCTGAGTGGCTGTGGGACTATGCAGCCACGAAGCCAGGCAGGACCAGGAAAACTTCAGCTTCACTGGGGTTTGTTTGCCAGCCAGCCTCAACTCCTTGTCTAGTTCCAGGCTAACAGATGAGGTATACTGCAAAGAAAGGACCCAATGTTTGACCTCTCTCACACACAGACATACACACAAGTGACAAAGAAATCAGTTCAGTAGAAAATTAAGAAAGTGCAAAGATTGAATATTCAGAGAGTAAAACAAAATGATTGATTCATTGATGGGAAGGCAGATGCTCAGCTTAAGTAGAAGACAGAGAAAGTCAAACCACAGTAGGAGGTTTCTGTATTTAAATCTCTTACAATGGATAAAATTTTTACTTCTGAAGGATATGTGTGTCCACAGACCATTTTGGAAACTAATTGCTATTCAGTAATCTTCTCCAAAGCTAGCTAGGACCAAAAAGTTCAAAAAGACACTTTTTAAGACTCTGGAAATGCTGAAGGCAGGCTTGTTCCTCAAGAATCAGGAAATTTTAAAGGGAAGTGCATTAAGACTCAAGAAGTAAATGACTGAAAAGTCTCAGGAAGTCCCTGAAGCTGAACAGATGCATAAGGCTTTTTCATCCCCAAGCTTTTATGAGATGTAATAACTCCTGAATAGTCAGAGATGAGCTTTCAGTGGTCTATCATCAGACTTGGAGGGACTTTCCATTATATAGCTGTCTTTGAATCTCACCATACCCCTCCTAAGAAACCCCAACAAACTCATGGTTTCCCAATTTGGACTTTGGCCACATCTTTATTTTGATTTATCGTGGGCTCCCTCTCTGGGGTGAATAAATATTTGTTCATATATCCTAAGAAACACTGTCATACAATATTTGCTAGGGAAACTTTTGAAATATTGGCACAAAAATACATATGAGATGATTGGATAAGAAAATATGGGATATATATATTTAGACAGAAAAAATTATAATAAAATTTTATTTTGCAAAACAAACCTGAATCACAATTGCAGTAACCCTCATATATGTGTTCTTGCAGATATCAATAAATGTATAAAAGGATCATAGACAATAATATAGCTGATTAATATGCAGGGTGGGATTGGAAGTGAGGTGGTTGTATGTAGAGGGAAAATGTCATGAACTTCTGGGGAGGAATCAGTTTTGCTTAGACAGAAAACACTCAGTTAATGCAAGTGGGCATAGACTTATCTAAAAGTTTTAAGAAAAAACAGTGTATAAAACGTTAAACTAGATTTTAAAGCTCCCTTTTGTGCTTTTTCAGAAACCTGACTTTGAACAGTTGTAGAAGCAAGAGAACATTTTGTGAATGAGTTTGTGCCTGTTTGTCTATTAATTACCCAAAGGAGGTGAGCTATCTTTATGACTGTGTCTATATGTGCTTATTATTTTCTTTTGTGTGTGTGTGTGTGTGTGTGTGCACGTGCGCATGCGTGCACATGCGCGCACGCACATGCTATGCTGTGCTTCTGTGGGTATATATATGTTTGTATACCAGAGAGCATGTACATATGGAGGCCTGATCTCTGGTCTACCTTATTCATGCAGGCAGGGTTTCTCAGTCAAACCCAGAGTTCACAGGTAAGCGTAGTCTCACTACATAGCTTGCTCTTGGGTTCCTGTATTTACCTTTCATGGCTGAAATTGCATGCCTCACTGTCATTCACATAAGTTCTGGGAGTCTGAAGTCTGGTCCTTATATTTGCATAGTGAGAATTTTGCCACTGAACCATCTCTCCAGCTCTCCATATTTATACATTTGTTATGTTAGTTTATGTTCTACAACTCTCTTTCTTATTTCCCCTAGTATTATTTACTTATTTTGTGGGAAAAGATATATGCCCTACAATCATTGGTGGGTATTAGGTTCAGTGGCTCTGATTATATTCTCATTGTTAGACAACCCTTATCCTTGTCCACTTGTGTTTTTATACCCCAAATTGAAATTTCGGACTGACTAGGCATCTATCTACCTCCCCTCTCACTAGTGGCTGCTAAGCACATCCTCTATTCTTCTCTGTGCAATTCCTAGTCTCTGTTATATGGTAATATCCACCATAGTCATACCTCAGGAAGTTTACTAAGTAAGTCATGGAAGTAGAAGAATGCAGTTTGTCCCTTGTTCTTTGGCTTCTTTCAGGTAGCACAGTGGCATTGCTGAAGGCTGCATGTGAGAGGTAGGTGATCATCTTCCAATACCTAAGATGGGTCACATCTAGATAATGTTATTGGAATACCTCTGCCTGAAAGAAGCATTACTTCTTTACTTAGTCATTTATTGAAATCATTGTGGATAAACAGATATTTGCTTTATAGTCTTATACATGAAACTTTGTTATTGAATGCTTGACTGAATCCAGTTTTCAATTTTATGAATTCTTTTCTCATATCCACATAGATTGCTTTTGAGCACTTTCCATATTTCTAGATACAAAATGCCTCAGGGTCATATTGTGCATTATCTTGGCTTCTTTTGTTGAAAAAAGAATTTAAACATCAAAATTTTGCTGATTGTGTAACTACACAAAAAATATAACTTTGAAAATATTAGGGTTCCATTAAAATCAGCAAAAAGGGGAATGTAATCATATGCAAAAACATTTTCTTTTATATTTTTGGTTGTGAGCCTAGCCTTTAACGGCCGAGCCATCTCTCCAGCCCACAAAAACATTTTCTTGCTGTGTGGTGATGATGGCTACTTTTAATCCTAGCACTCAAAAGAGAGGCAGAATCAGGTGGATCTCTGTGAGTTTGAGGCCAGCCTGGTCTATCAAACTAGTTCTAAGACAGCCAAGAATATGGTGATTTTTTATTTGTACTGAAATGTGATTTTATTTGTATGTTAATAAAGTTGCCTTGGGGTCAGAGCAAGCTATAGCAGAAGCTAGGCTGTGGTGGTTGCACGCCTTTAATCCCAGCACTTGGGAGGCAGAGGTAGGCAGATCTGTGTGTTCAAGGATACAGCCAGCATAGCAACACATGCCTTTAATCTCAATACCAACCATAGAAGACCTGGAGGTCTATACAGACAAACAGTGATGAGGAGGTCATGTGGCTGGGTTTACAACCAATGAGAAGGCAGAACAGAAAGTCTATAAAAAAGACAGGACACAGGAAGTAGGCCTCGTGCAAAGAGGAAAGACAGCAGCAGCAGTGAAGGTTAAGGTTTTCAGCTCTCAGCTATTGCTCTGACCTCTTGGCTTTTAACTCTCCAATTGGCTCTGTGTCTCTTATTTAATAATACAGTTACATCTACACAGGCTACCAAAGAAACACTGCTGCAAAAAAATTTGTTTCTTTTACTTAAGTTTGTGTTATCATGTACAAAATTTATAAAAGTATACACTTTAGCAGAATTCCATGTAATGTCTAGACATTCATATATTTTTGTTGCTGTGGAATAATAAAACACCGATTGGCCATTAGCTAGGCATGAAGTATAGGCAGGATAAGCAGAAAAGGAGAATTCTGGAAAGAGGAAGGCTGAGTCAGGAGACGCCAGCCTGCCATCCAGGGGGCTGCATGTTATGACATACAGGTAAAGCCACAGAACACATGGTGGCATATAGATTAATGGAAATGGGCTGAGTTTAAATGTAAGAGCTAGTCAGTGGTAAGCCTGAGCCAATGGCTGAGCAGTTTTAATTAATATAAGCCTCTGTGTGTTTACTTGGGTCTGAGCAGCTGGAGAACCAGATGGGACACATGAAAACTTTCAGCTACACTTTGTATCATGTGTAAGTCATGTAAAGACTAGTAGAATGTAGGTGAAAGTCTATATTAGAGATCTCACAGGGAGGCTTACTAGGAGAGAGGGAAATTTCAACAACACTATATAAAACAATTCTAAATGACCAGTACTGGGTCTCAGATGATCAGCTTTTCCCACCACATTTAGAATATTTATGTGAGCTATAGTGACACATGGTGCCTAGTCAATGGAGGGAAAGGTCAAATAAAATAATAGGGATGGAGAAGAAAACAAAGCTTTTTAAAGGAAGATAAATGTAAGGATGAATGGAGAGATTATAAAGGAGAATGAGAGGCCAGAGGCAAAAAGGCAGATAGGTAACAAGTGAGAACGAAGGACAGAGGAAGGAGAGGACAGAGGGAATGGAGGAAAGGATAGAAGAGTAGGAGAACATGAGGAAGAAAGGTGAGAGGGCTTATGGAATAGAACTCTATAGTACCCATCCATTTGTTTATTTGTTTATTTTATCATGCAGTGTTAGTACAGCAAATATTCCCATTTTGTTTCTATTTTACAGATTAAATTTCAATGATAACAGTAAGTATTATGACAATAACAATAAGCCACCAGATTGTAATGTGTCAGAGATAGAGGAAAATCTCCATGGGACATACTTATTATTCCAATGATAAATATGATTGCCAGAAAAATCTAAATCGATAGCCTGTTCTGTGAGATAAGCAAAATTCCAAGAAGTAGCATCTACATCTACTTTTTTTTTTTGGTTCTTAATTTTTAAATTTTTTTTCTTTGTTATTATGTGTTTTACATTTTATACATCAGCCATGGGTTCCCCTGTCCTCCCCCCGACCGCCCCCAGGCCCACCGTCCCCCCAGACCATCCCATCCATTCCCATGTCCTCCAGGATCAAGGCAACCCTGGAGATTCATTTAAACCTGGTGGATTCAGTACAGGCAGGTCCTGTCTCCTCCTTCAAGACTGAGCAAAGTGTCCCTGTGTAAGCCCAAGGTTTCAAACAGCCAGCTCATGCACTAAGGACAGATCCTGGTCCCAGAGACGGGGTGCCTTCCAAGCAGATCAAGCTATTCAATTGTCTCACTTATCCAGAGGGCCTGATCCAGCTGGGGGCTCCACAGGCTTTGGTTCATAATTCATGTGCTTCCATTCGTTTGGCTATTTGTCCCCATGCTTTTTGAAATCTTGGATTCAACAATTCATGCTCTTGCAGTCCCTCCCCCTTCTCGACAGTTGGACACCTGGAGCTCTATCAGGGCCTGGCTGAGGATCTCTGCATCCACTTCAATCAGTTATTGATTGAGAGTTCCAAGACGACTGTTAGGGTGTTTAGTCATCTGATCACCAGACTAGGTCAGATCAGGCTTTCTCTCGACCATTGCCAGCAGACTACAGAGGATATATCATTGTGGATTACAGGGGACGTCTCGAGCACTCTGCCTATTCCTGTTCTCATGTGGTCTTCATTTATCATGGTCTGTTATTCCTTATTCTCCCTTTCTGTTCTTGATCAAGCTGGGATCTCCTGCTCCCCTAAGCTTTCTTTCCCTCAAATATTGCCCTTCATTACTCCCACTGTCGTCCAGGTTGTTCATGTAGATCTCATCCATTTCTCTGTCATTGGGTGATCCTTGGGTCTTTCCTAGGGTCCCGTTTTCTAGGTAGCCTCCCTGGAGTTGTGTAGCGGTCTAGTCATCTTTGTATTACATCCAATATCCTCCTATGAGTGAGTACATACCGTGTTTGTCCTTCTGAGTCTGGGTTACCTCACTCAGGATGATTTTTTCTAGATCCATCCATTTGCCTACAAACCTCATGATGTCATTGGTTTTCTCTGCTGAGTAGTACTCCATTGTGTATATGTACCATATTTTCTTTACCCATTCTTCAGTTGAAGGGCATCTAGGATGTTTCCAGGCTCTGGCTATTACAAGCAATGCTGATATGAACATAGATGAGCAAATGTCCTTGTGGTATGATTGAGCATTCCTTGGGTATATGCCCAAGAGTGCTATAGCTGGGTCTTGGGGGAGATGGATTCCCAATTTTCTAAGGAAGCACCATATTGATTTCCAAAGTGGCTGTACAAGCTTGCATTCCCACCAGCAGTGGAGGAGAGTTCCCCTTGCTCCACATCCTTCCCAGCATAAGCTGTCTTCTGTGCTTTTGATCTTAGCCATTCTGACAGGTGTAAGGTGGTATCTCAGAGTTGTTTTGATTTGCATTTCCCGGATAATTAGGGATGTTGAACAATTCCTTAAATGTCTTTCAGCCATTTGAACTTCCTCTGTGGAGAATTCTCTGTTTAGTTCTATAGCCCATTTCTTAATTGGACTGTTGGGCATTTTGATGTCTAATTTCTTGAGTTCTTTATATATTCTGGATATCAGCCCTCTGTCAGATGTGGGGTTGGTGAAGACCTTTTCCCATTCTGTAGGCTATTGCTTTGTCTTGTTGATCATGTCCTTTGCTCTACAAAAGCTTCTCAGTTTCAACAGATCCCATTGATTGATTGTTTCCTTCAGTGTGTGTGCTACTGGTGTTATATTTAGAAAGTGATCTCTGGTGCCAATGTGTTCAAGAGTACTTCCTAATTTCTCTTCTATCAGGTTCAGAGTAGCTGGATTTATGTTGAGGTCTTTGATCTACTTGGATTTAAGTTTGGTACACGGTGACAGATATGGATCTATTTGCAGCCTTCTACACATTGACATCCAGTTATGCCAGCACCATTTGTTGAAGATGCTTTCTTTTTTCCATTGTACAGTTTTGGCTTCTTTGTCAAAAATTATATGTTCATAGGTGTGCAGATTAATGTCAGGGCCTTCATTTCGATTCCATTCGTCCACATGTTGGTTTTTATGCCAGTACCAAGCTGTTTTTATTACAGTAGCTCTATAGTAGAGCTTGAGGTTGGGGATCATGATGCCTCCAGAGGTTGTTCTATTGTACAGGATTCTTTAGGCTATCCTGGGTTTTTTGTTTTTCCATATGAAGTTGAGTATTATTCTTTCCAGATCTGTGAATAATTGTGTTGGTAATTTGATGGGGATTGTGTTGAATCTGTAGATTGCTTTTGGTAAGATCGCCATTTTTACTATGTTAATCCTGCCTATCCATGAGCATGGGAGATCTTTCCATTTTCTGACATCTTCTTCAATTTCTTTTTTCAGGGACTTAAAGTTCTTGTCATATAGGTCCTTCACATGCTTAGTTAGTGTAACCCCAAGGTATTTTGTAACATTTGTGGCTATTGTAAAGGGTGATGTATGTCTGATTTCCTTCTCAGCCTGTTTGTCTCTTGTATATAGGAGGGCTACTGATTTTTTAGTTGATCTTGTATCCTGCTATGTTGCTGAAGGTTTTTATTAGCTGTATCAGTTCCTTGGTTGAATTTTTGGGGTCACTCATGTATACTATCATGTCATCTGCAAATAGGGAGAGCTTGACTTCTTCCTTTCCAATTTGTATCCCCTTAATCTCTTTGTGTTGTCTTATAGCTCTGACTAGAACTTCAAGACTATATTGAATAAGTATGGGGAGAGGGGACAGCCTTGCCTTGTTCCTGATTTTAGTGGTATTGCTTTGAGTTTCTCTCCATTTAATTTGATGTTGGCTTGCTGTAGATTACCTTTATTATGTTTAGGTATGTTCCCTGTATTCCTGATCGCTCCAAGACCTTTATCATGAAGGGGTGTTGGATTTTGTCAAATGCCTTTTCTGCATCTAGTGAGATGATCATGTGGTTTTTTTTTCCCTTGAGTTTGTTTATATGGTGTATTACATTGATGGACTTTCATATGTTGGACCACCCTTGCATCCCTGGGATGAAGCCTACTTGATCATGATGGATAATTGTTTTGATGTGTTCTGTTTGCCAGAATTTTATTGAGTATTTTTGCATCAATGTTCATGAGGGAGATCAGTCTGTAGTTCTCTTTCTTTGTTGCATCTTTGTTTTGTTTGGGAATCAGGGTAATTGTACCCTCATAGAAGGAATTTGGTAATATGCCTTCTTCTTCTATTGTGTGGAACAATTTAAAGAGTGTTGGTATTAAGTCTTCTTTGAAGATCTGGTAGAATTCTGCAGTTAAACCATCAGGTCCAGGGATTTTTTTGGTTCGGAGACATTTAATGACTGCTTCTATTTCCTTGGGGGTTATTGGACTATTTAAATGGTTTATCTGGTCTTGATTTAACTTAGGCATGTGGTACCTATCCAGAAAATTATCCATTTCTTTTATATTTTCCAGTTTTGTGGAGTAGAGGTTATTGAAGTATGACCTGATGATTCTCTGGATTTCCTCAGTGTCTGTTGTTAGTCCCCCTTGTAATTTCTGATTTTGTTAATATGGATGCTCTCCCTCTGTCTTTTGGTTAGTTTGGATAAGGGCTTGTCTATCTTGTTGATCTTCTCAAAGAACCAACTCTTTGTTTCATTAATCCTTGTGTTCTCTTTATTTCTATTTCATTGATTTCAGCTATCAATTTGATAATTTCCTTGCATTTGTTCCTCCTGGGAGACTTTGCTTCTTCCTGTTCAAGGGCTTTCAGGTGTGCTGTCAAGTCCCTAGCCTGAGATTTCTCCAGCTTCTTTATGTGTGCATTCAGTGCTATGAATTTCCCTCTTAGCACTGCTTTCGTAGTATCCCATAAGTTTGGTACGTGGTGTATTCATTTTCATTGATCTCTAGGAAGTCTTTAATTTCTTTCTTTATTTCTTCCTTAACCCTTTGGTGATTCAGTTGAGCATTGTTCAGTTTCCATGAGATTGTAGGATTTCTGTAGTTTTTCTTTTTGTTGTTGTTGAAATCTAACTTTAAACCATGGTGCTCTAATAGAACACAGTGGGTTCTTCCAATTATTTTGTATCTGTTGAGATTTGCTTTGTGGCCAAGTATGTGGTCAATTTTAGAGAAGGTTCCATGGGGTGCTGAGAAGAAGGTATATTCTTTTTTGTTTAGGTGGAATGTTCTGTAGATATCGATTAAGTCCATTTGAGCCATAACATCAGTTAAGACCATTATGTCTCTGTTAAGTTTCAATTTGGCCGATCTATCCAGAGGTGAAAGTGGGTGTTTAAGTCTCCCACTATTAATGTGTGAGGTTTTATATGTGATTTAAGCTTTAGTAATGTTTCTTTTACCTATGTGGGTGCCCTTGTGTTTGGGGCATAAATGTTTAGAATTGAGACTTCATCTTGGTGGATCTTTCCTGCGATGAGTATGTAATGTCCTTCATCATCTGTTTTGATTGATTTTAGTTTGAAGTCTATTTTGCTGGATATTAGGATGGCTACACCAGCTTGCTTCTTAAGACCATTTGATTGGAAAGTCTTTTCACAGCCTTTTATTCTTAAGAGGTGTCTGTCTTTGAATCTGTGGTGTGTTTCTTGTATGCAGCAGAAAGATGGGTCCTGTTTTCATATCCATTCTGTTAGTCTGTGTCTTTTTATAGGTGAATTAAGTCCATTGATATTAAGGGATATTAATGACCAGTGATTGTTCGTTCCTGTTGTTATTTTTATATTTTGGTGGTAGTGTGTGTGTACTTCTCTTCTTTTGGGTTTACTGCTGTGGTGTTATCTATTGCCTGTGTTTTCAATGGTGTATCTGCCTTCCTTAGGTTGGAATTTTCCTTCTAGTGCTTTCTGTAGGGCTGGGTTTGTGGATAAGTATTGTTTAAATCTGGTTTTGTCTTGGAAGGTCTTGTTCACTCCATCTATGATGATTGAAAGTTTTTCTGGGTATATAGTCTAGCCTGGCATCCATGGTCTCTTAGTGTCTGCATTATATCTGTCCAGGTCCTTCTGGCTTTCAAAGTCTCCATTGAAAAATCGGGTGTTACTCTGATGGGTTTGCCTTTATAAGTCACTTGGCCTTTTTGCTTTGCTGCCCTTAATATTCTTTCTTTATTCTGTATGTTTAGTTGTTTAATTATTATGTGACGAGGGGACTTTTTTGGGGGTCTAGTCTGTTTGTTGTTCTATAGGCTTCTTGTATCTTCATAGGCATTTCCTTCTTTAAGTTGGGAAAGTTTTCTTCTATGATCTTGTTAAACATATTTTCTGTGCATTTGAGTTGGTATATTTGCTAACATGTGGATAGTAACTCTTAAGTCAATGATCATCTTGCTGCTATCGATAGAGTTGTTGAAGTTAGACACAGAGTAAGGGAGTAGTGGGGACAGATAGATCTCCCTAGGACAGGGGAATAGAATAGATAGTTATGGATAGATTGACATGGGGGTCAAATGGGAATGCAAGTAAAGAGGGTGATGAAGAAGGGAACTGGGGGAGGAAACAGCCAAAAGAAGGGCCATGGGTTGTAGTTAGAAACCTATTACAATAGATTCCTAATATATGAACATGTATTTAGACCATCTAAATGATATCACTAAATAATGGGAGAGAGATAGGCTAGAACATAGAGTAAAACCAGTACCCTACTAAAATAATGTAGCAATAAAATTGCTCCTAATGACATTCTGCTACACTCATAGATCAGTACCTTTCTCAGCCATCATCAGAGAAGCTTCTTCCTGCAGTAGATGGAAACAATTACAGAGACCAACAACCAGACAATATGCATAGTACAAGAGCCTTCAGAATTCTCAGCCCTAAATGAGATCTCATTATCAAATTATTCCCTTTTGGGTTTCAGAGAATCTTTTGTGGGATAGTGCAGAAAGAGTATAAGAGCCATGGGAGATGGAGGACACCAAGTAAACAATGCCTAGGCAGAGTCCTGGAGCTGAAAGACGTTAGGATAATCCCTAACTCAGAAGGTATCTCCAATTGATAACCACCTAAAAATGGACATTTGGATTTTCTCCAAGGGAGTCTCACTGGAGATACAAATTACTTTTAATGATAGAGTGAATGTTCAGCAGAAAATGTCCAATAGCAAATGAATTCATTGACAACTTTGGAGGTATCTTGTTTCATAAGGTTGTGTCAGAGCCATTTAAAAAAATTGTATCTGAATATACATGTATATATTATTCATAAATATAAATATAAAATATATTAAAATTTATATAATTGGATCTGAATATATATTTATATATGCAATATATTCAGATACTAGCTATCTATATCTATCTATCTATCTATCTATCTATCTATCTATCTATCTATCTATGTATCTATCTATCTATCTATCTATCTATCCATATATACATATATACATTTTCGGCTCTTTATCCTACAGGCCCTTAACATATATCTTTTGGCTTCCATTTTAGTGTTTTTGTGGGATTCCCGAATGTGTGGATAAGTGGGTATCTGCTTTTGTACCTGTTTCTGTTTTTTGGGGGTGTCTTTTCCTTCTGTTTGTGTGTTTTGTCCTATTCTGATGTGTTAGTACTTGTTCTATCTTAATATATTTTCTATTATTAGTATCTCTGAGAAGCCTGTTGGTTTTCTAATGAGAGAAAGGAGATGATCTGGATGGGAGGGAATGCGGGAAGAAGCAGAGGGAGGGAAAAACCATATTAGGATATCATATGAGTAGAAAACATATTTTAGTAAATGATTAACACATAATAGTAAATGGACCCCTGGGAAAAAAGGAGATAATTCAAACCTTGAGGGCTGGAGAGATGTCTCAGTGATTAAGGCTACTTGCTGCTCTTGTAGTAGACCTGGGTTAGATTTCTAGCCTCCACATTGTGGTTTATATCTGCTTATAACTCCAGTTCCAAGGATCTGAAACCTCTTCTGGCCTCTGCAGGTGCTACATGCACATGGTATACACAAATGCATGCGATCAAAAACTCATATACACAAAATTAAAATATTTAATTCTAAAAAACAAGAAGTGGAAACTTAGATACTATCTTTTAATTTAGGAAGCATACATAATAAGTCATTCAGGTAGATCCATAAAACAAATCCATGTTGTAATTTGTCTTTCTTTTAAGGCTAAATGATATTGCTGCAGTTCTCTCTCTCTCTCTCTCTCTCTCTCTCTCTCTCTCTCTCTCTCTCTCTCTCTTTCTCTGTGTGTGTGTGTGTATATATATATATATATATATATATATATATATATATATATATATATAAAACTTTGTTCCTTTTGTCTTCTAAACAGATAGCAGTATAGTAATGGTCCATAATTTCAAAGGTGAAAGGGTCAAGGCTAATCCTCTAGTTGTTTCCTAACACTCAGCCAATTCAAAAGTAACCATGCTGTCTGTCTTAGTTACAAAGGAGTTCAAACTCCTCAGCCTGACACAAATCTCACTGACCTCATTGCAGCAGTATTTTTCATTATACCCCCTCTATTCAACATGCAACCTAACTTCACAGCCAAGCAAAATGTAGACATGTATATTACTATTAGGTTTCAAAAGGCAATCTATTTAATAAAAAATTGTTTTTGACACTGTACAGAAAAAAAATACCTAATTGTAATTTTGGTCTACAAATGGAATAAAAACCACTAAATCTGCTAATTGGGTAAGCTGAATTTGTTTTCACTTTATTACTTTAAAATATAACTATTTACAAAGAGTAATATAAAGAGGAGAAAGGAGGAGGAATTAGAACTAAGAACGTTTGAAAAAGACATAAGGATTGATTATTTTAAATTTACCTAAAATTATACAAAACACACACACACACACACACACACACACACACACACACACACACACTCACACACTACTTTGTTTTGACTGACAATGGAAAATCCCAGTACCAGGCATGTGAAACTCCTGTTGAGAAATAATAGCAGTCATTTGCTATTTCCCTTGGTTGACTCCCAGAATTTGAAGGTGAATTTCTATTGTGAAGATATCACGAACTTCAGAAATAGGACAAAGAGCTTTCAATCTGGCTATTTCCCAAAAGTATTTTCCCTGAGGACTAGCTTTAATAGTACTAGAAGTTAATATGCCGGCTGCCAAGGGATGACAGTCATCAGTCATCCTATTCAGTTGTAATTCCTATGTAATTCCACAGCAGTGACTAGCATGGTAAGCTATCCTAAAAAGTTTTTAGCCATTCTGACAGGTGTAAGGTGATATCTCAGAGTCATTTTGATTTGCATCTCCCTGATGACTAAGAACGCTGAGCAATTCCTTAAATGTCTTTTGGTCATTTAAATTCTTCCTGTGAGAATTCTCTCTTTAGCTCTATAGCCCATTTTTAATGGATTACTCATTATTTTGATGTCTAGTTTCTTGAGTTCTTTATATATTGTAGATATCAGCCCTCTGTCAGATGTGGGGTTGGTGAAAATCTTTCCCCATTCTGTAGGGCATTGTTTTGTCTTATTTACTGTGTTCTTTACAGAACACAGAAGCCTCTTAGTTTCAGGAGGTCCCATTTATTAATTGTTGCTCTCAGTGTCTGTGCTATTGGTGTTATATTTAGGAAGTATTCTCCTGGGCCAATGCATTCCAGACTACTTCCTACTTTCCCTTCTATTAGATTCAGTATAACTGGTTCTATATTGAGGTCTTTGATCCACTTGGACTTGAGTTTTGTGCATGGTGATAGATATGGATCTATTTGCAATCTTTTACATGTTGACATCCAGTTATGCCAGGACCATTTGTTGAAGATGCTTTCTTTTTTTCACTGTACAGTTTTGGTTTCTTTTTCAAAAATCAGGTGTTCATAGGTATGTGGGTTAATGTCAGGGTCTTCAATTCGATTCCATTGGTCCACATGTTGATTTTTAGGCAAATACCAAGCTGATTTTATTACTATAGTTCTATAGTAGAGCTTGAATTCAGGGATGGTGATGCCTCCAGAGGTGGCTTTGTTGTACAGGATTTTATTTTAAGCTATCCTGTGTTTTCTGTTTTTCAAAATGAAGTTGAGTATTGTTCTTTCCAGGTCTGTGAAGAATTGTGTTGGGACTTCGATGGGGATTGCATTGAGTCTGTAGATTGCTTTTGGTAAGAATGCCATTTTTTTTCTTTTTTAATTTCTGGAGCTGAGGACTAAACCCAGGGTGTTGTGCTTGCTAGGCAAGCACTCTACCACTGAGCTAAATTCCCAACCCAAGATTGCTATTTTTACTATGTTAATCCTACCTATCCATGAGCATGAGAGATCTTTTCATTCTCTGATATCTTCTTCAATTTCTTTCTTCATGGAATTAAAGCTCTTGTCATATAGGTCCTTCACTTGCTTAGTTAGAGTTACCCCAAGGTATTTTATATTAATTGTGGCTATTGGAATGGGTGGTGTTTCTCGGATTTCTTTTTCACCCTGTTTATCATTTGTATATAAGAAGGCTAGACAGCTTATGTTGGAGAGGACATGGAGCAAGGGGAACACTCCTGTGTTGGTGGGAGTGCAAACTTATACAGCCACTTTGGAAATCAGTGTAGTGGTTTCTCAGAAAATTGGGAATCAATTTTCCTCAACACTCAGCTATACCACTCCCAAGCATATACCCAAGGAATGATCATCCATGCCATAGGGACACATGATAAATTATGTTCATAGAAGCATTATTCATAATAGCCAGAACCTGGAAACAAGCTAGATGCCTCTCAGCTAAAGAATGGATTAAGAAAATGTGGTACATATATACAATGAAGTACTACTCAGCAGAGAAAAACAGTGACACCATGAAATTTGCAAGCAAATGGATGAAACTAGAAAATATCCTCCAAGTGAGCCAGACTCAGGACAAAAATGTTATATGTCCATTCATAAATGGATACTAGAAGTAAGCAAAGGATAACCAGACAACATTCCACACCTCCAGAGAAGCTAGCTAACACGGAAGACCCAAAGAGGGACACATGGAAGGGGAAGTAGATGATATCTCCATCAGTGAACTGGGGGTTGGGGGTGGGCAAGGAGGGTAGGGATTGGGAGATGATAACATGAGGGAATGGGATGGTCGAGCTGGAACAGGGATGGAGTGGGAAAAGAATGAGAGAGATTCCATGATGGAAGGAGATATCATGGGGATAGAGAGAAACCTGGTGCTAGGGAAGTTGCCAAGAATCCCCAAGGATGACCCCAGCTTGGACTACTAGAAATAGTGGAGAGGGTACCTGAACTGAACTGGCTTGCCCAAGTGATCAGATCAGTGAATACTTTAACTGTCATCACAGAGCTTTTCTCCAATGACTGATGGAGGTAGATGTAAAGATCCACAGCCAAACACCAGGCAGAGTTCCAGGAGTCCAGTTGGAGAGAGAGAGGAGGGATTTTATGAGCAAGTGCATCAGGATCATGATGGGGAAACCTGCAGAGACAATCAAACCAAAATAGTGGGAACTCATGAAAGTTGGATCAGTGGCTGTGGAGCCTGCATTGGACTGGAGTAGGCCCTCTGCATGGCAAGACAATTGTGAAGCTTGATTCCTTGGGGGACCCCTGGAAGTAGAATCAGAATCCATCCTTGGTGCATGAGGGGGCTTTTTGGAGCTCACTATCTGTGATGGGACACCTTGTGTAGCCTTGAGGTGGGGGAAGGGCTTGGACTTGCCTCTATGGATATGACTTCTCATGGGAAGCTGTCTCTTCTTGTGAAGGGAAGTGGAGGTGGGTTTGAGGAGCCTGGGCGAGCAGAAAGAGGGAAGTGTGAGATCTTTGATTGGTGTGTAAAATTAATGAAATAACTTTCTTAATAAAAAAGAAAAGGTATTTTAAAGGCACAAAAGTGATTTTTAAAACTTGATGGTAAACAACATCTGTCTCATTAAACTTAAAGCCCATTTAATATGAAGGAAATCATGCCTGGTACTGGAAACCTAATCAACTACACCTATCAGTGACATCATGCATCTTAGATGACAATTTATAACTTTCAATTTCTTAAATCAAGATAATTACTAATTACATTCCAAATACTTATCCTTATATCTGCAGATAAGTACAGCTCTCACCACTTACCAAATAAATTTCTTTATGGAGCAGAGAGAGACCAGTTTAGATACCTATAACTGATCAAAATGCTCTAAGCTACTGATCGTAGGTACTTAACCCCAATTGATACATCTACAATACAACTTCTCAGGCTACAACATGGAAGAGAGGGTAGAAAGAATGTAAGATCATAGGACCAAGAAGTCTGCTATGAGATTGTGTTCCCTAGATATGACAGGAAAGCTGCACCCATGGTACCTCAACCATATAGCTACTTAAACAATACCTGAAACATTCCAATATCAATTCATCTTCTGACATGAATGTGTGAAATCTTACAGTGTCTACCTCTACATGAAGAACTATGAACAATTAATAACTCCTGGGTGATGGAGAATTAAACTTCCCCAGAGATGAGCCTCCTAAATGATAATTTAATATAAAAGCAATACTAAATGGACTCAGCAAGTATTAGCTATATAATTATTCATTAATACATATGTACATAATAATGAAAGAAATGTAGGGCACGTGTTTTAAAGGGTAATAGAAATGGTGAGTGGTGAATGATGTAATGTTTTATAAATAATACAAGCAAATATATATATATATATATATTTGAAAAAATCTCAGAAATATATGGAGAGAATAGTCTGAAAGTCTAAGTGACTAGCTGCAACATTAATTTTTTGCAGATTCTGGACTATAGCCATGTCCAGAGCCATATCATTTATATTTTTGGCTTTCTTAATAGTGAATTATTGACCTCCTCTGTATGTGACTTAATATCTTTATGACCATTAAGGAAATTCTTTGGGATGTACAATCCAACTAACGGGCTAAGATTCTGTCAGATGACATCTATGTTCTATAGCAGAGATTTGCCTACTTGGCTGTGGCCGTATGTTTCCTTCAGTGTATTTGAAAAGTGCCTTAAATTGTAACATTCTTTCTTCAGTTATTACTAAAATTTTATGAAAGTGTTAGCATATTGGAACATGGAATTGAGGGCTACATAATTCTGTTTGTCTTGGTTATGAACACTCTTATTTGACTCCAAAATAAATATAACTGCTACTCTCAACTGTGATGAATCAATGGTAGTTAATGTGAATTCTGTTGTGGTGTATGATATTTTGTTTGTATTCTGACAAATGAAGCTTGCCTGGAGGTCAGAGGGCAGAGATAGACACTAGTTAACCATAGAGACCAGGCAGTGGTGGCATACAACTTTAATCACAGCACTTGGGAGGAGGAAGCAGGAACATCAAGAGTCCAAGGCCACACTGGGCTACACAATATTGAAACAGTCTGAAGGAGAAATAGAGCTGGGTGTTTGTGTTATATACCTTTAATCCAGCACTAGGGAGATGCAGGCAGAAATATAAGGCAGGTGGAGAAAGAATCTCACCCACCCACCCCCAATTCGGTCTGAAAATTCATAGAGATAAAAAGTTTCTAGTGGCTGCTGCTCTGCTTCTCTGATCTTTCAGCTTTCATCATTGATTCAAAATTATTATTGATAAGACTAATTAGAATCATGCTTCATCTGGTGTCCAATGTTTGCAGCATGAATTCATACACACAAAATAAAGCCCCTAGCCCATGGTGTTGTAGCCACTAGCATATGCTGGAGCTGCACTTTGGAGCTTCTGTCCAAGTCACCACCTTGCTGGCTAAATTTTCTCTTTTTTCACCAAGCCTCTGGGTGAGTTCAAGATTTTTCTATTGCAGACTGTCTCTCTGCAGCAGACTTCACAGGTGTTTGGTCTTCCTACACCACCACAACAGGCTGCTTTTTCATGTTCCCCCATGCAAGCAGCTGTTTTTTTGTTTTTTGTTTTTTTTTCTCTCCCTGTGAGTTATGGGCTTTCCCTGGATCCCCTCTTTAGGTTGCTGACACACTAGGTAGCTGCCTTGACACCCACTCAGGCTTCTATTGTTCTACACAGCAGCAGTCAGCCTCATCTTCACCATTATTGCTAGCAGATTTGGTGAAAAAATTGGAAATTCTTAAAGAATAGTTTAAGAGAGAAAGAGAAAGAGGGAGATTTTCTCTACATTAAAAATTGGAAACTATTAATGGAAGAAGTTATGTCTCCTTATGATTGCACAAAAAGTGGCTTAAAAATGGAATAGTTAAATGAAAAAGTATCAACTTAACTGGGATTGACATAATGTTAATTATCACTTTGATAATTCTTATTATCAGTTTGATAATTCTTGATTTATCTCTAAAAATGTTGGCTGATTTGAGTGGCAAGATACAGGCTTTAGAAAATCTTATTAAAACATATCATGGAGATATTCAGACCCAGACAGAGGAATTTAAAGGAAAACCAGCTTCACCATTACATTTAAAAAATGGAGAATAAAAGCCCAAGGTTTTCAAACAACAAACCTTATCTTATAGGAACAACTGCCAAATGACAGATATCCCCAAGGTTGTATAAAAGCTGACTGAATTCCTGTGGAAATGTTAGATATAAAGAGATTTAAGGAAATGGTAGTCTCATTCACCTTTTGTGAAGCAGATATTAAATTTATGGTCAACTAACAACAGAATTGTCCCACATGACTGGAGAGACTTGGTAACAGCAGTATTGGAGCCTGATACCCAATTGGAGGACCTGGTGGAAAGACAAGGCTAGAACCATTGAATAATGAAGTAGGGCTAGAGGTATTGAAATCTCCCAAGACAAACTTCTTAGAGAGGGCAATTATGCTGATGTAAAAAGGCGATCTCAAGATGATGATCACACCCTGGCTCTATTCTGTGTAGCAGCTTTGAATGTTTGGGACAGAATTAAAGAAATCAGAAAGAGAAATAAGTCATTTACTAAAATTATACAGGGCCCAAAAGAAACCTCCACTGATTTTTTTTTTTAAAGATTGACTTCAGCAATTAATAGAATGATACCAAATTCAGAAGCTAGACAAATAATAATTATTGAATATTTGGCCTTTGAAAATGCTAATTCACAATGCAAAATGGTAATTAGGCTTTTAAAGGCAAGATCAGAACCCATAGAGAAGTGGATCTGAGGTATAGTTAATATTGATTCTTGTGGTGATATTGTGTTCCGCAATATATTGTGAACACTAATAAATTTATCTGGGGTCAGAGAACAGAACAGCCACTAGATATAGAGGCCAGAAAATGGTGCTACACACACCTTTGATTCTAGCATTGTAAAGGCAGAGATCCATCTGGATCTCTGTGAGTTTAAAGCCACACTGGAAATACCTAGGCATGGTGACACATACCTTTAATCCCAGGAGGTGATGGCAGGAAGCAGAAAGGTATAAAAGGTATGAAAACCAGAAACAAGAGCCTGTTAAGCTTTTAGGCTTTTAGAAACAGTACAGCTGAGATCCATTGGAATGAGGACTCAGAGGTTCCCAGTTTGAGGAAATGAGATCACCTGAGGAACTGTCGAGGTAAGGGTAGATGTGGCTTGTTCTGCTTCTCTGATCTTTCAGCATTCACCCCAATACCTGGCTTCAGGTTTGATTTTATTAATAAGGCCTTTTAAGAATCTCATAACCATGATGAAGCTTGGATGAAAGAGGTGATTTCCAGATGAAGAAAAATAAAAATGTTAGGTGTTTTAATTGGGGCAAACATCACCTAAATAGGGATTGTAGACAGGGAATTTCTAGAAACAATGTTTTTTTTCTAGGAATAATCCAAACAGAAAGCCCCTGCCTTCTGGAGTATGCAGAAGGGTCAGCAAAGATGCCAATATTGGAACAATGAATTCAGATCAACAAGGGAAAGACAGTGTCATCCTCTGCCATTGGGAATCATCTTGGGGAGGGAGCCTCTTGCAGACTCCCATGTCAAATTTGGTTCAATCATTCACCATGGGGGAAACTCCTTCCCAGAGCAATTAAAGGACCTAATACCTATTGTAAAAAGGCATGCTACTCTGGATGATAGAACAGCTTTAGAAGATAAAACAAAAATTTCAGGAGAAAACAGAATAAGAGAAACTTCTTGATTAGAAAAGGTGATAATTCATCAATCAGTGTGGACATTTAATCTAAACTAACAAACAACTGCTTTTCACTTGATCAGATATAACTTGCCCAAAGGGAAATTCCCCAAATTATGGTTGGGGTAGGGTTTTGTGTTTGTCTTTCCAAGAGAATAAAGGCAACCAGCTAAGGATTCCAAAGGCCACTGGACAAATGAGACACCTGAAGAAAAGGATAACTCATCCAGAGAAAATGTCCTAAGGAAAAGAGTAAATTGACCTACTGGTACATCACCTTTCTATAGTGGTATTTGCTCCACTCATGATGCTGGGCTATACGGGCCAAGAGGGGTGGTCCTTCTTAACTTCATACATGACCTTGTAAAAGGAAAGGGAGAAGGATCATATGCTTCCTTCTTCCTTCTTCCCAGTTTGGTCAGAAGGCCAGGTGTATTTGCTCCCAAATGGAACAGAGGATGACTTCAGGTGTTTACCCAATTTATATCTTAATAAATTCCTGATATCTATAAAATACACTCACATGGCTTGATCTAAACAAGTGGTTCCCACATGACAAAAAGACCCCACACCCCCTGTGACTTCTGCTCATAGACTCCACTGCAACTGTGGCAAGTTTGTTGAGAGGCCTGGAGATCCCTGCAAGCACACCTTGTGAGCATCTGTGAGCTGCTTGGTTCTATCTCGAGTGTGGGATAGCCCAGTGTCTGTTTTCCACAGTCCCAAATCTGCTTTATGTGTGGGGACTCAGTGTGTACCCACCTTGGCCCAGACCTTTCCCAGGCCAGCAGAGCTCCCTGACCACTGCTCAGGTGACCACCTGTATTCCTGCCACTGCCATTTTGTGTGCAGCTGCTTCCACTTCCAGGACATGCTGTGACCCATTGCAACCCCATGCAAAGGGCTCCAAGGCCGCTGCAGGTGTCCTAGACAGGTGGCTCCTGCCAGGTGCATGCTCCCAGGTGTTTGGTTTATTATTGTGATCCTGGCAGCTCTGCCTAGTACTTACAGGTACCAGGTGGGGGGGTTGCCTGACTGAGTCTTTAATTCACAGGGGCCTACTCTGGGAGCCTGAGTCAGCACAAACCAGACCTGCCTTAGCACTACACCTGCAACACCTGCTGGTCAAATAGAGCTACTACAGCCAAAAATCATCACACTAAGAAACCATTCAACCTACCTGGTTAATTAAGAGCCTGGGACTCCTGGAACACCTACAACATTTAGGAAAATCTCTCAAGGATCGTATATGAGAAAAAATTACTTCGTAACTTTACACATTAAACTAATAAATAAGTACATAAACACAAATTTTTTTCTTTACAAATTTTAAATTTCTCTTATGCCATGGTGGATAATATAGTCATTCTGGAATTTAAAATCTTTGTTTCTACCATGAATGAAATTTTGCAAGACATATATGACCATTCTGGCATGATTACCATGATAATTCATAACATATCCTTAAGAAATGGTTTGGTAACAGAACCAAGTATAAGACATTAACTGGAAAGAAACAGATTTTGCAAAGTGATAATGAGAAATTAACCCAGAGGATTCATTCTTTGGAATATGCTAATTTGCCATACAAAATTTAGTCCATACAATCTACTAATGATACATGGACAACCAGAATTAATGCTATTGAAAATAAATGTAAAATTTAGTGGGTATAACATTAATTTTGTAAGGCAATCTCCAGGTCATATGCATAATTTCTAAGGAGCAAAGGTCATCATTAATAGATAAAATGCAAGCTTTAGAATCATGTATTAATAATGAAAATAAGAAATTTTTTTTATTCTGTGAAGTCACTGAAATCATTTTTTTGTTATAGGAGGTAAAAACTTAGAGAAGGCTGTGGCTAATCGGGTTCAGGCTTTGTAAGACCCTGTTAGAACTGATGATAAAATCATTGGCACAGAGACTGAAGAGGCCAGAGGAGAAATGACATCAAAAGTACTTCACACAGTTAGAGATGACTTACCAGAAGTTTAAACCTTTCACTTCTTTCCTGCTATACTATATCCTGTTACTATTTGTTCAAAAGCCAGCAAATGATAAATGTCCTGAAGGATATGTTGAATATAGGTGGGAGCCTATACATATGAGAGATTTAAAGACCATCAAGGAAGCTATAGTTACTATGGTATACATACAACATACTTGAAAAAGTTTTAAATATGTGGCCTCTTATAAATGAGATCACATCAAATGACTGGGATTAATTGGTGTCAGCAGTATTTAAATACAGTCAATAATTACAATGGAAAAGCTGGTTGGAAGAAGCAGCTAAGGTTATTTTTTCTTTAGGCAATAAAGTGTACATGTTTAATTTTCTTTCACATTCTTGGGGAAGATTACTGTAGTGCACTTTTCATTTAAGAAAACAAGACATCATTTTCAGATCAGCAGTCATTTCCTTTTGTGTCCTGCTTGTCCACTTTGGACAGCATACTGTCAGCAGTTAGGTAAAATCATTTTCTTTCCTGAATGGCTAGCTTTGTCACATAGGAAGCAAAGTCCATGTGGAGAGTCTTTGATGTCCATTTTTTTTCTTTTTTGAAGTAAATTGGTAGAACCAGGAGAGCCTACAGTTATTAAAGCATCTTAAAATGTCATATTCTGTAAGTCTCTAAAGTGTTTGAAGACCACCTGTCTATCTAAAATACATCTCTGTTTAACCTTGACAATATACCTAACATGATTAGAAATTTGATTATTACAGATGCCTGAATCTTGTATTTCTTGGTTATACAGTACATTTTTAAATGAGCTGTATAGATACAATGCCTTAAACAAGAGTAGAAACATAGATACAGTATAACAAAAGTAACATTAAATTTATATCAACATACAAAATACCTTAAACAAGAGTAAGAAATGTATACATAGTATTTTCTAACAAAAATAATCTTAAATTTGTATCAACATATAAAATTCCATACCAATATAAAATATTTGAGATTAATAGTTATTTTTTAGTTTAAAGTACATTCAGTAATTTTCTCTTTTATTCTAACATTCTCATATCCCTCCTTTTTCTTTCTAGAAAGTGATCTTTGAGTCTAACTTCCTTTGCTTAATTTTTTCCTTTATTATGGTCAGTCACAATTTACAACTCCTCTAAACATTGACAAACATCTATAACCCATAAAATTACCAAAATCTACCCACCCCACCTCTTTGGAATATAAGCATCATGTTCTTAAAATTACTTCCTCTTGTCTTGGGGTTATGACGTTTTTATGGGACCCCGAGAAAATTGAGATAGTTGTCAGTTCCTGAGAAAACTAGCTGTACCATTTGATGTCCAATCTCTCTGTAATGGTAAATTGCAGGGCTTACCTAAAGTTCTGGCTAGAGTAGTCTGTGAGGTTGGACCCTTGCTAGCAGCTTTGAAAGTTGTCCTAAGCAGTTTTAAGTCCAAAACTAATTTTGGGTGGTTTTTGTCAGCTTAATGGTGTTACCACAATTCAAATGGAATCATCATTGTGAGGCCCCATCATCTTTTTGGGGACTTCAAAGGTCACTCTTAGCAGTGGTCACACTTTACTGCAGAAGACTTAAATACTTCAAATGTCATATGCAGCAGATCTCAGAGAGATTAAAGGACCACAATCTGTTAAAAACATTTGAGATACACAAAGTTCATAGTTATCTGCTTCAGACTCAAGCCCAAAATTATGTACAAGAAGCTGGGAGAAGCTAATTTCTAGAATTAGTTAATACTGTATATGAACATACATATCATAATAGAAAATTTTATAGAAAGATATATATTAACCTTACAAATTTTGAAATAATATTTATAACTTAAGAAAAGTCTTAAAGAGTCAAAATAAAACAAAATAATTATGAGATTATTGACAATAGGATTGTCCCTTAATTTTGGTTTTCTTTCGTCCCATACCAGATGGCTCTTCTGACATAAAACAGAGATTTTGGATTTTCCTGCAACAAGCATGCTTGAGTTTAGAGGAAGAGAATGCCACACTCCAACGCCAAGATCAGCTTTAATTTCTAATGGAACTGGGACTACAAATGACTGTTTGCATTTTATGTTTATAGAGAGCAGCAGAAACAAATATTTGGGAAGATTTATGAAATTCTACTCTGTTGGATGTGTGCTATGCCTTTAGGAAATTTTTGGGAGACATTTTCTTTTAATGACTTGTACTTCTTCATATATCTCATTTGTCCAGTGGTCTTTAGAAACCTTAGTTGGATGTTTTTATTTTCATGGAAAGACAAAAACAAAACCAGCCTAAACCCTAATTTAGGGGACTTCCTTTTTCAGCAGCTTATATCTTTGTTAAATGTGTTTGGGCAAGAGAAAAATTATTATCTTTTAATAATCAAAAATTATATTTTTCATATCTGATAAAATGAAAGTCATTAGTTAATGTTATAAGTTAGTTAGGATGTTTAAAGTTGGCAAAATAACCAAGCAGTGTCTCATTGCCATTACAGTGTGGGTGAATATCAAAGATTACATTCTTAGTGAAAAGAGTCACTCAAAAGTATTCATGCTACATAATTCTGTTACTGAGGAGTTCATAATCAGTCAGATTTAGTGAATCATTCTAAAAGTAATGAAATTTGCTGTCCATGAAAATCAGAGCTGGCAGGCAACTGAGGCAGAAATACTTTCTAGGCAGAGTCATTTTATGGCTTAAGCAACATCACATATTTAACATTTATAAATTTGACCTTCCTTTCAGAACTCTACAATGGAATAGGCAATTGTCAAAAAGGAGAAAACCAGCTGTGCCACAGCTGAGAGTTTGGAACAAATATATTTCAATATGACAAGTCCTATCTGGATTCTTTTGTCTGAAAATATTTTGAAGTTTCTTCCATCCAAACTTTATCCCTATTTCAGAATAGTGGAAACTGAGACTCCAAGATCAAATTTACCTCCACACATAAGAAACTGTATTTTATTTTAACATAAAATTTCATATTAATATAAATTAATCACAATATAATCATTGAACTAGAAGGCAGGATAGTTCAAGAAAACTAAATTATATGTATAGAGGCTTTTTTTAAAAATTGGTTTTTGTTTGTTTTGTTGCTTTGAGACAGGGTGATTCTATGAAGCCCTTGGCTGTCCAGAAACTTGCTATGTAGACCAAGCTGAACTTGAACTTAGAGATTTGCCTGTCTTTGCCTCTGCCTCTCAAATGTTGGGATTAAAGGTATGCAGCACAAACAGCATTACATTTGGATTTTTAATACACTACTTGTGCATTAAAATTGTGTATTAAATATTTGAGAATTTGGGTGTTATTTATTATCCAATTTTAACTATGTTTGACTTTGAAAGTAGGCTTAATTTTTTAATTAATTTTTCATAATTCCATATACACAAATACAAACATAATTAATGTGCTTTGATTATACACATAACCTTCTTTTCTCCCCTCCCCCTCTTGCCAATCTCTTCCTTTTCCCAAGTCCTTCCTACTCTTAAGTCTTTTTTATGGCCACCTGTCTCAGTGAAAGAAAGTTCCTAAATGCAAGGGAACAGGGAAGAATTCATCTTTCCAGAAGATGCCTGAGGTCACAGGAAAGAGCTCTTCCTTTTACACTTTCACACATAATGCTCATCTTGACTTCTCATGTTAGGAGAGCTTGTACCTGATTTTAAAACATTTGAAAGTAGAATTGTAGTAAGTTTAGATATTGATATGCATTTATGTCTCTCAGTATTATTTATGTAAAATTTAATTATTTCAAAGAATTAAGCTAATTAAGTAGATGCATCATTCATTATTTATGCACACTAAGCTGGATACATTTGCTATTCTGGGTTTAGGTTATATATAATGCTTCTGTGAGTATACCTGTATATTTGTTTGGGCATGCACGTGCATGCTTTGGAGGTAACTATTTTTGTGAGATGGAAATTATAGAATTACATAGCCTGTAACTACTTTTTTATTTTTAACATCACATTGATGATTTATGATTATTTCATTGTGTTTAGTAAGAATTTACATTTATTAAAATTTATTCAAATACTCATCTGAAGGCTTTTTAAAAAATAGGTCTATATTTTGTAACTTTCTTTTTATATTATTTTTCATGTATTCTTTGGAAATTTAATGCTCATATCAAAGATAGAATTAGAGGCAATTTTGAGCTGCCTGACATAGGTATTGGGAACTGAATTCAGATCCTCTGGAAGAACAGAAAGCACGATAACCACTGAGCCATTTCTCTAGCCTCCCATTCATTTTTAAGATAAATTGTTTCAAAGCAGGTAGCTGATTTAAATTATCTACCAAAAGAGATGACTATTGATACAGTCCTGACTCACATTTTATGCTATTAGTCTTATTTTTCAAGGCAGAGTTTCATATAGCCATAGATGATCTTGAACTTCTGATCCTCTTACCTTCACTTCTCAAGTCCTGGAATTATAGGCATGAACCAGCACATCTAGTTTGTACTACTATTCTATTGCCATTTATTGTTAGGAATTGTAGTGGTGTCTTATAAAGATCCCTATGTAGATAATTCATTTTATTAATTTTTAATAAAATAAGAAAATTTTCTTAGATTAAACAGTTAAGTTAAACACGTTCCTTTTGCAAGGAAGCAACTTTGTGAAGTCATTATTTCCTTCTACCTTTATGTGGGTTTCAAGGATCAAAGTCAGATTTTGTTGTTGTTGTTTGTTTGTTTTTTTTGAGCAAATGTTTTTGTAACATCTTCAGTCAGTTCTTTTATTTATTATACTTTGGTGGGAAAGGAAGTCTTTCTGGATAGAGAAATTTGAGTTTACTGTCTTTTAAATATATTTGGGTGATATCACTATTTTTTTCCTGCAAAGAAAAATAAAGTTTCAATTTCTCCTTGTAATCAGTCTTTATAAATTTGTATTTTTTTATTCTGAGAATTTCATAAGTGCTGTATTTACATAATTTTACTCTTTCCTTTTACCCCTCCAAATCCTCTCATGTCATGCCACTCCACTTAAGTTCTTTAGCCTTTCTGTAATTGTTATTGTTACAAATACTCACACACCTCAATCCACTGAACCTATTTAGTCATGATTTTTATGTACACAAGTTTAAGTTTGATCACTTTTGGTTGGATAACCTATCAGGAGGTCATCTTAGGAGAAGACTGACTCACTCTCTTTTAGCAGCTACTAATTACATGTAGCTCTTCACCTAGGGGCTGGGGCCTTGTGAAATTGACCCTGTCCATCCACACTGGCCTGTTGACTGATATTGTCTGTATGCTGATTTTTCATTGAAAAGATATGCTCTCATACAACACATCCTGACCACAGTTTCCCCTCCCTCCAGTCCCCCTGGCTCCACCCTCATTTCCCCTCTTCCTCAGATATACTCCTCTGTCTTAAATGAGAAAAGAACAGACTTCCAAGAAACAACAACCAAACATACAAAACAAAATACAATAAGACAATGCAAAAACCCCCACACCAAAGTTGGATAAGACAACCAAACAGAGGAAAAGAGTCCCAAGAGCAGGCAAAAGAGTCAGAGACACACCTGCTCTCATAGCTAGGAGTCCCACAAAAACACCAAGCTAAAAGACACAACCATATATGCAAAGAATCTGGTGCAGACCCATTCAGGCCTGGTGCCTATGGCTTTAGTCTCAGTGAACCCATATGAGCCCTGTTTAGTTAATTCAGTGGGCTATGTTCTCCTGGTGCCCTCTATCCCCTCTGACTTCTAAAATCTTTCCATACCCTCTTCTGTGGGATTCTACCAACTCTGAGGGGAAGGACCCAACATAGACTTCCAATTTAGTCTCTCTATATAAATTCTCACTGCATCCACTCCCATCTTCTGTGGGAGGAAGCTTCTCTGATGACAACTGGGCCTAAACAAAGGACAACATGCATCCCCCTAGAATCCTCTTCTTTAATTAATTAATTAATTAATTCCAAAAACGGTTTCTCCATGTATTTTTGATGCCTGTCCTGGATCTCGCTCTATAGACCAGGCTGGCCTCAAATTCACAGAGATCTGCCTGGGATTAAAGGCATGTGCCACCACTGCCCTTCGAATCCTCCTCTTCATCTATCCTCTCTGGGTCTACAGAGTGTACCTTGGTAATCATTTACTTAACAGAAAATCCACTTATAAGTGAATACGAATCATATATGCCTTTTGGACCTGAGATTCCTCACTCAAGATGGAACTCTAGTTTCATCCATTTGCTGGCAAGTTTCATGATGTCATTCTTTGTTTTTTTTTTTCTTAATATCTGAGTAGTACATCATTGTAGACACATACTACATTTTTTTCTTTTATCCATTCTTCTGTTAAGGGACATCTAGGTTATTTCCAGTTTCTGGCTAGTATTACTAAAATTGCTATGAACATAGTGGAGCAAGTGTCCTTGTTGTAGGATGGAGTAGCCTTTGGGTATATGCCCAAGAATGTTATAGCTGGGTCTTGAGGTAGACTAATTCCAGTTGTTTTGAGGAACTGCCATATTGATTGCCAAAATGGTTGTATAAGTTTGCATTCCTACCAGTAATGGAAAAGTGTTCCCTTTGCTCCACATTTTTTTGTAGAATTGGCTATCACTTTTGTTATTGATGTTAGTCATTTTGACTGTTGTAAGATAGACTACCAAAATAATTTTGATTTGTAATTACCAAATGACTAAAGATATTGAACATTTCTTTAAGTGTTTCTCAGTCATTTGAGATTACTCTATTGAGAGTTCTCTGTTTAGACTTGTAACCCATTTATAGTTGCATTATTGGTTTATGGATGTTTACTTTCTTGGGTTATTTATATATTTTGGATATTAGCCCTATGTCCAAAGTGGAGTTGGTGAAAATCTTTTTCAATTCTGTAGGCTGCTGCTTTGTCTGAATAATGGTGTCCTTTTCCTTATAGAAACTTTTCATTTCATGAGGTTCCATTTATTAATTATTGTTCTTAGTGCCCAGGCTGTGGGTGTTTCAGGAAGTTGTCACCTGTGCCAATGTGTTCAATGTTATCCCTGACTTCTGTTCTATCAGATTCAGTGTATCTGCTTTTATGTTGAGGTCTTTGATGCTCTTGGACTTGAGTTTTGTGAGGGAAATAAGTATGCATCCGTTAGCATTCTTCTACTGCAGATGTCCAGCACCACTTTTTAAGATACTCTCTTTCTCCAGTGCATATTTCTGGTTTTATTATTAAAATCATGTTTCTAAAGGTGTGTGGATTTTCGTCTTCACTTTAAATTCAATACCATTGATCAATATGTCTGTTTCTATAACAATATCATGTGGCATTTATTACTACAGATAAGTAGTACAACTTAAACTTAGGGATGGTTATAACTCCAGTAGTTCTTTTATTTTCCAGGATTGTTTTAGCTATCCAAAGTTTTTTCTTTTTCTCAAGGAAATTGAAAATTGTCCTTTTAAGAATTATTTTAGAACTTGGATGGGGATTACATTGAATCTGTAGATTGCTTTTCAGAGGATGACCATTTTTGCTATGTTAATTCTACTGATCCATCAGCATGGGAGAACTCTTTTCTTCTGATATCTTCAATTTCTTTCTTCAATTTTTGTCACACAAGTCTTTCACTTTTTTGCTTAGAGTTACCCCAAGATATCTTATAATTCAAATATTGTTAAAAGTGGTGTTTCTCTGATTTCTTTCTCAGTCTGTTTGACATTTATTTAAGGGAGAATTACTAATTTTTTGAGTTAAATTTGTATCCATCTACTTTACTGAAAGTGTTTATCAACTGCAGAAGTTTCTTGGTGCAATATACTCTCATATTATCTGCAAATAAAGATACTTTGATTTTTTCCTTTCTAGTTTATATCCTGTTGAGCTCCTTCAGCTGTCTTCTTGCTTTAGCTCAATCTTCAAGCACTGTATTGAATAGATATGGAGAGAGTGGGGAGTTGTGAATTGTTCCTGATTTTAGTGGAATTGTGTTTCTCTCCATTTAATTTGATATTGACTGTTGACTTGCTAAACATTACCTTTATTATGTTTAGTTATGTCCCTTGTATCCCTCATATCTTGAAGTCTTTTAATACAAAAGTGTGATGGATTCTGCCAAAAGTTTTTCAGCATCTAATGAGTTTTTCTTTTCTATCAGTTTATTTATAAGGTTGATTACATTTACTAATTATTATATACTGAACCATCCCTGCACCTGTGGAATGAAGCCTACTTGATCATGGTGGATGATCTTTTAAAGTGTTCTTGAATTCAGTTTGCCAGTACTTTGTTGTGTACTATTGCATCTATGTTCATAATATGCTCTGTAGTTCTTTTCCTTTCTTGAGTCTTTATGTGGCTTGTGTATCAAAATAACTATAGCCTCATAAAATGAATTGGGCAATATTCCTTTTATGTCGACTTTGTGGAATAATTTGAGAAGTATTGGTATTCTTTTTTGAAAATATGGTAGAATTCTATACTAAAACTCTCTGACCCTCGACTTCTTTTGGTTAGGATACTTTGAATGACTGCTTCTATTTCCTTAGGGGTTATAGCTCTATTTAAATTGTTTATCTGATCTTGATTTAGCTTTGGTAAGTGGTATCTATTAAGAAAATTACCCCCTCCCTTTAGTTTTTCTAATTTCGTGGAGTACACATTTTTTAAACATTGAAGTAATGATTCTTTGAATTTCACAGTGTCTTTTGTTGTGTCTCCCTTGTCATTTCTGATTTTGTTAATTTGGTATTTCTTTCTCTGTCTTTTAGTTAATTTTGGTGAAGGTTTGTCGATCTTGTTGATTTTCTCCCTGTTTCTATTTTATTGTTTTGGTTAGGAATTTATTGTTTTCTTCATTGCTTCTATTTCCATTTTTATGATTGAACAGTTTCATTTATTTCCTTCAACTGTTGGTTTTTCTTAGCTCATATATAATATATAAAATATATTTATTTGAACTATATGAAATATATTTAAACTATATACTTATATTCAAGATACACATGTATATATATGTGTGTGTATATATATATGTGTGTATATATATATATATATATATATATATATATATATATATATATATTCTTCTTAAGCAAGCTTATGAAATAATGACTTTCCTTATGACTTTTTCCAACATCTGGTAGTGTTATTTATCTCTCCTCCCACATAATCTCTTTCTTGTTTTCTGATTTTTACAGTTTGTTCAGGTTATGTATACAAATATAAAGATTCAGAGTTGAAATCCCCAGATAAGAGAGGGTATAAATTGTTTGTCTTTCTCTCTGTGTGTTACCTCACTCAGGTCAATATTTCCCAGTTCTACCCACTTACCTACAAATTCTCATGGTTTCATTTTTTAATAGATAAAGTGAATTCAGTTGTGTATATGTGCCACACTTTCAATATCCCTTCATTTGCTGGATGATGCCGAAGATGTTTCCATTTCCTAGCTAGTATGAATAGAGTGGTGATGAGCACGCTGGGCAAGCATCTATGGAGCACAGTGCCACGTGTGGTGTATGAGACAGGAAGTGGTATAGATGAGTCAGGTGGCAGATCTATTTTCAGATTTTGAGAATTCACATAGATTTCCATAGTGGTTGCAGCCCCTTTGCAAAAGTGAATAAGGGTGCTTATTCCCACCCTCGCCGGCATTTGTTGCCAGCTGTTTTTGTCACGTTGGCCATTCTGCCTGGAGTGAGATGCGTTCTCAGAGTCATTTTAATTTGCATTTCTTTGACTGCTGATGACCTTAAACAGTATTTTACATCTCCCTCAGCCATTTTTATTTCTTCTTTTTAGGAACTTTCTGTTCTGATCCATAGTCTATGTTTTTAATTAGGTCATTTGTTTTCTTGATTCTGTTTTGTTGCTGTTGTATTTCATATTTCTGTATATTAATCCTCTGTCAAGTGTATAGCTAGCAAGGTTCCTCTTACACTCTTTGGGCTTCTCATTCACACAGTTGGTTGTCTTTTTTGCTAATAAGAGCTTTTTGTTTAATGGAATCCCAGTTGTCAATTGTTGGACTTAATTTTTGAGCAGAGTCCTAGTCAGAAAGTCTTTTCCCACAGGTTGGTGTTGTACAGAACTACGTAGGTTTTCCCCATCAGTTTCAGTGTTTTAGGTTACACACTGAGGTCTTTCATCCATTTGGAGCTGATTTTTGTGTAGGGTGATAGATATGGGTCTTATGCTGAGAACATGATCATGGAAACACTCCTGTCCACAATTCCCTGTATATGATTAAACCTAACCAAGGAAGTGAAATATCTATAGAGCAGAAACTCTTGTTAAGGAAGACATTAAGAGATGAAAAATTCTGCTATCCACGTGCATTGGTAGAACAGATAATGTGAAAAGAGCCATCCTACCAAATGCTACCAACAGAGTCAATGAAATCCAAATAAAAACCCCTATGACTTTCTTCACAGAAATAGAAAAAAATCCAGAAATTTATGTAGAAGCACAGAAGATCCTGAAAATTTGAAATGATCATGAGGGAATCAGCCCTGGATGGATTTACAGTGTGAATTTCATGGTATGATTCAGAGCTACAGTAATAAAAACAGTATGGTACCAGCACCAAACAGACAATGTAGAAGATCCAACATGAGTACACATACTGTCTCATATTTGACAAAGACACCAAAATTACTCACTGCAGGCAACATAGTATGTCCAGCAAATGATGCCAGCAAAGCTGGATGTTCACATGCAGAAAAATGACATCCTTTTTATCCTCAGTATTTGAATACCTGAGCAGAGGCTTAAAATGTTTACTAAGAGTTTGGTGCCCTTCGTTAAGTTGGAAAAGTTCCTAGCCTATGTCTCTTTAAATACAGGGAGTCTCTTTAGTGTTCTTTCCACGTCAATTATATGCCTTTCATTTCCAGACTGTCTCGATGCTTCCTGTGTGATGCATTCTGTACTTTTTTTTCTGGACTGTTTTTCCTGTTCACTATGTCATGTATCCTTTGGCATGCACGCTGCTCATCATATCTGTTTACTTTTGTTTTCTTAGCTTACCAAGTATCAGATTTCCTTATGGCTTTTTCATACATTGTTAGTTTTGTTTGAGTCTTACCACTGCCGTCTCTCTCTTAATTCCCTGTATTTGCTGCCCTCGTAAACCTTTTCTTCCTCTGCATTCTTCCTCCCAATTTCATGAGCCTTTCTACCTCTTCTTTCCTTAGGGAAATGTGTGTTTCCTTCTCTCACAACCCTCTCCAGCTTACTGGACTCTGCACACACCTATGTACCCAGGAATATAGTTTGAACTATTAATTTTATTTTCTTGTGTTTTAGGCTTTGGGTTAGATTATTTGAAGTGTTCTGTTGTAGTTCTCAGTCTTTAATTTCCCCAGCACATTGGCCCAATTAGCATTAATTGTAAGAGTCTAGTGTCATCTGAGTGTTTTTGTCAACTTGACACAAACTAGATTCGTCTGAGAAGAGGGAAGCTCAAGAGAGCGTTGCCCCCTCAGACTGTCTGTGGGCACACTTCTGGAACATTCTCTTGATGAGTGATTGATGTGGGAGGGCCCAGATCATTGAGAGCAGGGCCACCCCTGAGCAGCTGGTCTGGGCTTATATAAGAAAGCAGCTGAGCTAGCCAAAGAAAGCAAACTAACTCCGGGCAGCGATGTCACACACCTTTAATCCCAGAACTCAGGAGTCAGTGCCAGGGGGATCTCTGTGAGTTCAAGGCCAACCTGGTCTACAGAGCAAGATCCAGGACAGGAACCAAAAATACATGGAGAAACCCTGCCTTGGGGGGGGAAAAAAGCAAACTGACTCTCCATTTCTGCTTCAGTTTCTGCCTTCAGGCTTCTATGTAGACTTCTTGTCCTTACTTCCCTGAAAGACTGACTATAAGCTCTAAGCTAAAATAAGCCCTTTTCTCCCTAATTCCTTTGGTCATGATGTTTATCACAACAACTAAAAGCAAATTAGGAAAAGAGTGAGATACATGGAGTCTTCAAATTACGATCTGATTTTTATAGAGTATTTCTCTTTTGAAACTTTTCATTTGAAATAATGGGCAGATTCACTTAAAAATGAAGGCAGATCTGAAGAGATGGCTCAGCAGGTAAAAGTTCTAGCTGTGCAAGACAGAAAACCCAGGTTAAATGCCCCGAACCCACATAAGAAGCTAGATTGGGTGGCAACCTTCTGCAATGCCAGAAATGTTTATGAGAAGATCAGAATCAGAGAAAGGAGAACATCTGAAAAGTCATGAGCCAGTGAACCAGGAATATGCAGCCACACCAGCAGAAACATCAGCAAGGGGAGAGTACTCACTCCCCAAAACGTGACTTCTGAATGACAGTGTGCTGTGGCATTTGTGAGTGAATTCACACACACACACACACACACACACACACACACATACACACACACACACACACACTGCACATTCACATATATGCATATATTCATACACATGTGTATGCTTATAATTATACAAACTAAATTTACAAAAAATTATCAGCCCTTTGAATTTAAAAATGCCCTGAAAACACCATGGAATTTAGATTTTTGTGCTTATTTGTATGCTTATTTGTGTGTATAGCTTAGTTTTCCTCCCATTAGAAAGGTGTGGGATATTAAAAATTTGTGTTTTGAGCCCAAAGATATGAAAATCCATGCATGAATAAATAAACCCTTGAATAAAATTTGGGAAAGAAAAACAGCAGCATAGATAAGAACCAAATCTGCATCTTGGACGTGGCTATTACTTGGCATGCTAATTATAGGGATTTGAAGGTTCATGGCCGTATCCAGACTGTACTGGAACGTGTTGCAATTACTGACTCATAGATGCACTGAACCAGTTGAAAGAAATCTAAACGGTAAAATTTCAACTAGAAGCTAACATCATTTAATGACATTTCAAAAATCCTAAATTTTAAATCCATAGATTTATCTGTTGTTTTTTTATCCATTCATTAATTCATTAACTGCAAATGATAATATCTTTCCATGTTAAAATATGTATGCTACATGATTCTGTTAAATTTTCATCTGATTGAATGCAGATATGACGAGGCATGTATCCTGTTCAACCATAGAGTCTGTTGTGAGATGAATTATGAGTAGGCACCCAATTTATCTCAGCATTTTATTTCCCACCTTAACTTTACAAACTTCACAATGTCATTAAAATGGCATAGGTTGGAAATTCAAATCTTGAATCTGACTCTTGTATTGCTGGCAGTTTCCTGGTCCTGGAAATGATCTCCTGTTAGTGTTTTAGGGTTATTCATGTTAGTTGATAGATGCTCTCCTTGCTGACCCTTACAAGATGGGAAAGATGCCTCTTCATTGGTACCGTATGCTAATACACTTCCTTGTTCTTCCTAATCAAATGCATAAATGATAAATTGTTATCATAGATTTTTTTAAGGCACTGGACTAGAGTGAGAACATCATTAACAGACTCTAAATTTTTTAAAATATTTGTTTCTTTTTAATCATATTTAGTTGTGTATCAGTGTGCAGGTATGTGTGCTGAAATGCGGGTGCCTGCAGATGCCAGAACAGAGTGTCAGATCTCTTAGAGCTGAAGACAAAGGTAGTTGTGTGTAGCAGGTTTTTTTTTCTGTTTGAAACCTTTTCTTATGCTTTTTCAGGTTTTATGTGGATATGCTTTGCCTGTCATGAGCAGGTGGAGTTATTTTTTTTTTGTTGTTTTTTGTTTTTTGTTTTTTTGTTTTTGCTAGCCATATTCCAAATAACTACATAAAGACTTCTTATTAATTATAAAAGCTTGGTCATAGATTAGGCCTGTCATTAACTAGCTTTTATAATTTAAAGTAACCCATATTTCTCATCTACACTCTAACACATGGCTCAATACCTTTATTCAGTACGGCAGATTCATCTCCTCCTTCTTCTGCATCTCTTGGTGACTCCTCTGACTCCACCATCTTCTTCCTCCCCAGCATCCTCTTAGTCTAGTTTTTCTGCCTAACCTCCTTCTGCTCAGCTATAGGCCAGTCAGCTCTTTATTAAACCAATGAGAGTAACAAATATTCACAGTGTAAAAAAAGAATTGTTCCACAGTTGTGAGTCAACAGACATGATGACTCAGAACTTCACTGAAGTCATCTAGAAACAGAGCAAATGTCTTCTCTCTAACCCCATATCCAGTGTTTCTTAATCATATAATCTTACACAGGTTACTTTACATACTTACATATTCTCATTGGCAAAATGGGATTAAATGCCCATAGACTAGGGTAACTTCATGGATGAAATGAGATGCTTAGTTGTCTGGAAGCACAAATAACTGTTTAATATTTTCCTTCCTTTTTCTTTTCTGTCCTGAGATCAGAGATTATTTATCTTTCCATCCCACATTCTAACTGTGTTGCACTTATTAATGAGAGAAACTGGAACCATGGGACTAAAAATATAGCTTATTTGGTAGAATGCTTGTCTTGTATGCTCAAAGCCCTCAGTTTGATTCCCAAAGCCTATAATCTCAGCATTCAAGAGGTGGAGGATCAGAAAATCAATGCAATGTTTTACCTGTGTGGTAAGTTCTAGGTCAGCTCTCACAGGTAATGTTTCTCTTGCTGTGATGAAACACCATGGCCCAAAAGCAAGCTGGGGAGGAAAGGGTTCATTTGGCTTACACTTCAGCATTGCTGTTCATCACTGAAGGAAGTCAGGACAGAAATTCAAACAGGGCAAGTTCCCAGAGGCAGGAGCTGATATATAGGCCATGGATGGAAGCTGTTTACTGGCTTGCTCCCCATGACTTGCTCAGTCCACCTTCTTATAGAACCCAGGACCCCAGGACCACCAGCCCAGGCAGGGTTGGTATCACCCACCAAGGACTGGGTCCTTCCCTATTCATCACTAATTGAGAAAGTGTCTTAGAGTTGGATCTCATAGAGGCCTTTCCTCAGCTGAGTCTCCTTCCTCTGATGACTCTAGCTCGTGTCAATTGGACACACAAAACCAGCCAGTACACCAGCTGTGCTGAGAAATCCTGTCTTACACACACACACACACACACACACACACACACACACACACACACACACACTGAAACTGGATCCACATCCTCTTTCTCAGTCTTGCTTCCTGATGTTGTTATCAAATGCCAGACAAAAGCAGCTTAGGAGAGAAGGGGTTTGACTAACTTACAGTTCCAGATGCTGTCACTATGGAGAAGTCAAAACTGCAGCGTCTTGAAGAAGTTAATCATATTGCATTCACAGTCAAGAACACAAAGCAATAAACTAATGCATGCATGCTGGTGCTCAGCTCTTTCTCACTTCATTTATATAGTAGAAGATCCCTGGAGCAATGGTTCTGATTAAGATGGATCTTCTCACATCAGTTGTGGTAATGAAGATAATCCCCCTAGGCATGTCTAGAGGCCCTTTTCTCAGGTGATTCTACTTCGTGTGGAATTGGCAACACTCACCATCACCACACCACAGGAAGAGTCCTGGTGTCTCAAGCACAGCCAGAGGTGGCTCTTACTCTCTGTGACCATTTGCTTCAGCTTTCATTGCACATAGAGTTTTTGCCGCATGCCAACATGAACACCTTTCTAGCCTTGCTCTGTCAAAGCTGAAGAAGCAAATAACCCAGTAAGGTAAATGGATCAACAATACACAGAAGTGAATAGCAGTGGACAGTCCCCAACAGCATGTGTTTTGTACTCCTGCTTCCCGCTCATGACACAGTCTATTTTATCCTTCCTTCATGAGTCTGGTCTTTATCTTTTGGAACATAGTACTAAGGAAAATGTCTTTGGGACACTGGAAATATAAATTGCAGGGCCAGAGGGAGACAAAATCCTCAGAACAAACCACTGAGATCTTCCTCTGTGATCTCTCTTGCTGGCTTGCTTATGTGTATCATCTAAGTCTCTCACCTATACCTTGAGCTCTAGCGATATGATTGACCCAATGCTATTATTTTCCTTATGTTTCTTCCTATGTGCATGTGGGTGATGTACTGAATATTAAACTTTTATTTCAAGACATGAGCAGTGTATCTTAAAGCCATCAGGTGTTGGATAGATTACCTGAAAGGTAAAGTGCTTGCTGCACAAGTATGAGAAGCTGAGTTCTAATACCAAGCACCCCTCATTAAACTGGGTATGGCTTCTGTAGCCCCAGGATGGAGAGCTTGGGACAGGTGACTTCTGGTGTCTCCTTGGCAGGTCTGCATAGATAAAATTGAGAATTTCAGGTTTAGAATAAAACTTTGTTTCAAAACATAAAAGCATATGGCATTCCCTCTAGTCTCTGATTGTTTCCCTGTTCTGTTGCTCCCCTTCTCCCCTCTCCTTCACTGTATTTTATTTCACCTCTATTGACAGCCTTACCCCATGTCCCTTTGCGGGTTTCCTGATCTCTTTGGATAGTCAAATGAAATATCTGAGTGTTAAAAGCTCACATTCACAGTTGAAATGTTTGCCTTTTCATGTCTGATTTACCTCATTCAGGATGATTGGACCCCAGGGAAGTACTTTCTACTAGTATTCTGCTAAATGGCAATGGCATTCGGCAGACTCCTAATACCTATCCGTATCCATAGATTAGTGCATCTACAACCTCATCAGAGAAGTTGTATTGCAGTAGATTGCTGTGGATATCGCTCTGTGTAAATAAAGTTCTGATTGGCCAGTGGCCAGGCAGGAAGTATAGGCGGGACAAAAGAGAAGAGAATTCTGGGAGGTAGAAGGCTGGGGAGAGACACCGCCAGCTGCCACCATGAAAAGCAGCATGTAAAGACACTGGCAAGCCACAAGCCATGTGGCAAAGTATAGACTAACAGAAATGGGTTAATTTAAGATAGAAGTAGATAACAAGAAGCCTGCCACAGCCATACTGTTTGTAAGCAATATAAGTTTCTGTGTGCTTTCTTGGTTGGGTCTGAGCGACTGTGAGACTGGCAGGTAAGAGAGATTTGTCCTGACTGGGCCAGGCAGGAAAACTCTAACTACAGTAGATAGCAACTGAGACAGAGGCTCACCAGTGGTCAAAGTGCAAAGAAAAAAGATATAGAGAGAGTTCCGATCTAAATGGAACATCTTTGTCACACCCCTTCCCCAAAGGCACAAGGATGATCATGGAATATGGGTGGAAAGAGTATGAGACAAGGATGGTGGATGTCTACAATGAAACAGTGTTTTCCAAACACAAGATGCAAATGTGCATGTGAACTCAAAAGCCAGTGTGACAACATACACAAGACATACAAAATCCCAGCATGGATGAGGAAGGTGGGCATGAATCTCAGCCCCCAGTGAGGAACTTTCACTAACTGATAGCTGTCTACAGAGAGAAAAGTTAGTTGTCCTAAAGGGTGTAGTGCTGGAAGGTAAACTTTGTTGTAGGGGATGGCCACACACCCCAACAATATATGGACAGCAAAAATTGGACTAATTAAAAAAATGAACACAAGCTGGGTGGGTATGTAAAGGGGTGTCTCTGATAGGAATTGGAAGAGGAGCATGAATATGATCAAAATATGATTTATAAAATTCTCAAAGAATTAATTACTTATTTAAAAACATTCATTTTAACTGCTAACACTTAAAAATACTAATTTGGAACTTTACAGAGGCATTGGCCTCTGGCCTCCATATATTTATGCACAGACAAGTGCATAGGAATGTGCGTGCGAGCGTGCATACACACACTGTGCATGCATACACACTCAATATCATGAACTTACACACTTTTCAGTCTCTTGAACTGATGACACTTAAGGCCTTAACTGAAGACTCAAATATGAACAAAATGTAAATTATACCCAACTTAGTTTTGTTGGTACTCTGTACTAACATTATTAATTATAATTAAATTATCATACAGACTATACATTGAAGAGTGTGAGTGATCTCCTCTGAAAGTATGCAAATAAGGTAGTTGATATTCACTAAATTCCTTCTAAATCCAAAAGAAAATGATATCTATTATTCTGCTTTTGAATGCAAACCTGCATTGCCATGTTCCTTATTCAGCTGTTATTATGAAGAGTTGCTGATTTGTCTCCCATTCTTCCAATGATGTATTGAGGTGGTTGCATTTCTGTCATTTCCTAAATTGGACATTGTATCATGACAAATCTATGTGCATGCTAATTGAGAACTTATTACAAATATAATTAAAGCTAATATCAGGTGCTGTTATTATCATTATTATCATAGTCTTTATTATTGTGCAGCTGTATTTGAATATAACTTGATCCTTTGAGTAACCCCATGAAACAGGTATTATAATCAGCATTATTAATAAGGCTCTTTTCTCTTGAATACTTATATAGTATTTTGTGTTCCAGGATTGGAATTAGGCCTCCTAACTTTAGACCTTGTTTTCTTTATTTGTCATGAGAATTTACTATTTATTTTTAACTGCCAGAATCAATTGAACTATGTGGCACTTATTATATAGTCTTCTTAGGAAGGTAAGTAAGATGATCTTGTGGTTTTTTTCCTTTGAGTTTGTTTATATGGCAATAAGACAACATAAGCAGATTAAGGGGATACAAATTGGAAGGGAAGAAGTCGAGCTTTCCCTATTTTCAGATGACATGATAGTATACATGAGTGACCCCAAAAATTCAACCAAGGAACTGATACAGCTTATAAACAACATAGCAGAACACAAGATCAACACAAAAAAAGCAGTAGCCCTCCTATATACAATAGACAAACAGGCTGAGAAGGAAATCAGAGATACATCACCCTTTACAATAGCCACAAATGATATAAAATACCTTGGGGTTACTCTAACTAAGCATGTGAAGGACCTATATGACAAGAACTTTAAGTCCCTGAAAAAAGAAATTGAAGAAGATGTCAGAAAATGGAAAGATCTCCCATGCTCATGGATAGGCAGGATTAACATAGTAAAAATTGGCAATCTTACCAAAAGCAATCTAAAGATTCAATGCAGTCCCCATCAAATTACCAACACAATTCTTCACAGACCTGGAAAGAATAATACTCAACTTCATATGGAAAAACAAAAAACCCAGGATAGCCCAAAGAATCCTGTACAATAAAACGACCTCTGGAGGCATCATGATCCCTGACCTCAAGCTCTACTATAGAGCTACAGTAATAAAAACAGCTTGACATTGGCATAAAAACCAACATGTAGACCAATGGAATCGAATTGAAGGCCTTGATATTAAACCACATATAATTTTTGACAAAGAAGCCAAAAATGGAAAGAAGAAAGCATCTTCAACAGATGGTGCTGGCATAACTGGGTGTTAATGTGTAGAAGGCCGCAAATAGAACCTTATCTGTCACCGTGTACAAAACTTAAGTCCAAGTGGATTAAAGACCTCAACATAAATCCAGTTACTCTGAACCTGATAGAATAGAAAGTAGGAAGTAGTCTTGAACAAATTGGCACCAGAGAGCATTTTCTAAATATAACACCAGTAGCACAGACACTGAGAGAAACAATCAATCAATGGGACCTGTTGAAACTGAGAAGCTTTTGTAGAGCAAAGGACATGGTCAACAAGACAAAGCAACATGCTACAGAATGGGAAAAGTCACCAACCCCACATCTGACAGAGGGCTGATATCCAGAATATATAAAGAATTCAAGAAATTACACATCACAATGCCCAACAGTCCAATTAAGAAATGGGCTATAGAACTAAACAGAGAATTCTCCACAGAGGAAGTTCAAATGGCTGAAAGACATTTAAGGAATTGCTCAACATCCCTAATTATCTGGGAAATGCAAATCAAAATGACTCTGAGATACCACCTTACACCTGTCAGAATGGCTAAGATCAAAAACACAGAAGACAGCTTATGCTGGGAAGGATGTGGAGCAAGGGGAACTCTCCTCCACTGCTGGTGACAATGCAAGCTTGTATAGCCACTTTGGAAATCAATATAGCGCTTCCTTAGAAAACTGGGAATCCATCTCCCCCAAGACCCAGCTGTAGCACTCTTGCCCACAAGGAATGCTCAATCATACCACAAGGGCATTTGCTCAGCTATGTTCATATCAGCATTGTTTGTAATACCCAGAACCTGGAAATAACCTAGATGCCCTTCAACTGAAGAATGGATAAAGAAAATATGGTACATATACACAATGGAGTACTACTCAACAGAGAAAAACAAGGACATCATGAGATTTGCAGGCAAATGGATGGATATAGAAAAAATCATCCTGAGTGAGGTAACCCAGACTCAGAAGGACAAACATGGTATGTACTCACTCATAGGAGAATACTAGATGTAAAACAAAGATGAATAGAGTGCTACACAACTCCAGGGAGGCTACCTAGAAAACAGGACCCTAGGAAAGACCCAGGGATCACCCAATGACAGAGAAATGGATGAGATCTACATGGACAACCTGGACAACAGTGGGAGTAATGAAGGGCAAGGTTCGAGGGAAAGAGAGCTTAGGGGATCAGGAGATCCCAGCTGGATCAAGAACAGAAAGGAATAACAGACCATGATAAATGATGACCACATGAGAACAGGAATAGGCAGAGTGTTGGAGAGGATTTCCCCAGAAATCCACAATGATACATCCTCTGTAGACTGCTGGCAATGGTCGAGAGAAAGCCTGATCTGACCTAGTCTGGTGATCAGATGGCCAAACACCCTAATGGTCGTGCTGGAACTCTCATCCAATAACTGATGAAAGTGGATGCAGAGATCCTCAGCCAGTCCCCAGGTGAAGTGCCAGGAGTCCAATAGTTGAGAAAGAGGAGGGACTGTAAGAGCGTGAATTGTTGAGACCAAGATTAGAAAAGCATAGGGACAAATAGCCAAACAAATGGAAACACATGAATTATGAACCAAAAGCTGTGGAGCCCCCAGCTGGATCAGGCCCTCTGGATAAGTGAGAGAACTGAATATCTTGAACTGTTTGGGAGGCATCCAGGCAGTGGGACCCAGACCTGTCCTTAGTGCATGAGCTGGCTGTTTGGAACCTTGGGCTTACACAGGGACACTTTGTTCAGCCTGGAAGGAGGGGACTGGACCTGCCTGTACTGAATTCACCAGGTTTAAATGAATCCCCAGGGGAGTCTTGGCCCTGGAGGAGAAGGGAATAGAGGGGAGGGGCTGGGGGGAGGACAGGGGAACTCATGGCTGATGTGTAAAATTAAAACACAAATATAATAAATTTAAAAATAAGAAGGTAAGTAAAAGCATAAATGTAGAATTTACCCAAAGATAGCTCTTAATGAGCTCTCATATTTCCTTTACCCTCTGCAACAATTGAGATCACACTGAGAGCATATTTGCAATCCTGGTAGCCAATGACTAGCTTAGATCTGGAAAGCTTCCACATGAAACCTTTTTTTCATTTTAAAATATAAAAAAGGTGGACTGAGCATGCAATTCAGTGTTAGAATATTGCCTAGAATGCACGTAGCTCTGCTTTGATCCCCAGTGGTGCAGTAACAGGCATGATGGTGCACCCCTGTAATCCTTGCATCTATTAGGTAGAAGCAGGAAGATAAGTTTGCTTTTATCCTCAGCTACATAGTGAGTTGGAGGGCAGCCTGGGTTGTCTCACAAAGTAAGTAAATTATCAGTTTAAAAAAAAAAGATGTGGGGAATATACTACTTTATGTGAAACTTCAAAAGTATGGCTTTATTTCTGATGTGGGCAGAGACAATCATGGTTTTAAGCAAAAGCTCAGGCTTTTATAAGGGGAGAAAATGTCCTCACTGTGTCTTCATCTCAGTTGCTCACTACTTTTGACTTTTTAGCAACTGGCTTAGTTTCATTCCTATCTCTGTGACAGAATACCCTGACAAAAAGGCAACTTAAGGGAGAAAGGCTTTGTCTGGCTCACAGCTGTGCAGTCAGTCCTTCAGGGAGGTTGAAGCAGCAGGATTGAAGTGCTTACTCACATTGCATCCAAGAAGAGAGAGCAATAAGTTGCTGTGGGCTAGGGCTCAGCCCCTAATAACTTCTCCTTCAATCCAGAGTCCAGCCATTGAACAGTGCTGCCAACACTCAAGGTGGATCTGCCCACTTCAATTGACCCAACTAAAAAAATCTCCACAAAGGAATGCCTACCAGCCAAAGTAGTGTAGAAAATTCCTCACTGAGACCATTTCTAAGTGATTCTAGATTACATCTAGTGGCCGGTTAAAATCAATGATCATAGGCACCTAGTTCCATGCACCATTTCTTAGAGATTGAACTTTGACTTGGAAAGGTGATCAAATTGCAGATATTCGTGTACTCCCCAACATTGCTTATCCATTTGGGAAATGCAGGTATGATGGCCAGTTTGATTGCCACGTTTGCTACATTTGAAATCAATTAAAACATAAGCAGCTGGGTATACCTGTGGGAGATTTTATCACCTGGATCATTTGAATTGCAAGAGTCATTGTAAATCCAGGCCACACCCCCTGATGGCAGCCTATGTAAAATAACATAAAAAAAGCCTTTTGCTTTTTGCCAGCTTGCCCTTGATCTCATTGGCAAGTTTATCTCTCTTGCTGTGGAGGCATTCCCTCATTGGTATTGCAACCTACTTCTTTGGGATGCCAAGGTAAAGTAAACATCAGGTAAGACATCCAACCAAGTAGACCGGATTCTTGACCTGGCCATTTTCTGGCAATCACTGTTGGATTAGTCACTCTAATGCATCCTATTATATATCCATCCTATCAGTTCTGTTCCTCTAGAGAAGTATGACTAATACAGATTATGATATCAGAAGTGGTTCTAGAAAAACAGAATCATAATTATGAATTTTTTAAGTCCGTGGAATGGGATTTCCAGTGTACTGACAACTTTAGTTACTGAAGCCTGTTGTGGAAGCATGAAAGCACTAAGTTCCATGATGAGAATGATCTGAAAGTCCTAGTGATAAAATGCATTTGATTATCCTGATGCACTTACTGTGAGAAACAAGAAACTAGACTCTTTTATTCAAAACTTGGCAATTCATAGAAAATCTCTGGATAAACTGACAAAGGAAAAAGAATATGCTTCATAATATTAACCAACTTTTAGCATCTCAGGATATGGTACTAAAGGAAAGAATGAATGACCAGGTGTGTACAAATAGCCCACATGTTTCTAAGTGTGCCCTGCAAGAGAATCTTCTCTCCAACATACACAGAGTTCAAATTATGGTAAATAAAAAAGTCCTCATTATAAAATTGGCTGAATTACAATGAAAAATCACATCCCAGCCTCAGTGACTGCTGGCAGCTAATATAATATCATTGACTGGTAAGGGATGGAAACCAGTAACTTTGGATAAAGATTTGTGTGGAGACCCTACTGAGGCTTATGACATTGAACCTCACATGTTACGAGGGGTTTTCTTACCCAAGGAAGTAATCTTTCCAGTCTAAGCAAAAGATGCATCCTCACCCAAACTCCTACAATATTGCTCTCTCTTTGCCTGAGGGAAATAATTTTTTCAATCTCTGCCTAACTTGTTATAACTTACTGTGAAGGCAATGCCAGACAAGATAATACTGATGTCCCTCTGGGCCCAGCAATATTTGCTTCTAGAACAGTAACCAGAATCAAGGCTTAGCAGGATCCTTCCTAAAGGGCAGAGAGAAATTTTACTTCATGAGGAAGTATCTAAACACTAAGGAGTTCAATTCATTCCAGCAGAAGTACAAGGGATCTACATGGGAATAGATTTTAAGGGTATCAGATAATGGAAGGAACAAAACTGTATTGGGCTAGGTTTTTCCATATAGGCCCACTAAGGAGACATTCTAGACATAATGTGAAAACTATACAGTTAAAAGATGTCTCAAATTTTTGTTTGATCGATTGGTTGAAGCATTTGTCAAAAGATGGCCTACTGAAAAAAAGTTGGAGATGCTTGATATCCCTTGGCTTAGTATTGATGAAGGAAATTTAAGGCTAAGGGAAACTGCAATGTTGTGTAAAACTCAATCCTCCACATGAGAAGGACCAGAAGACATCCCCATTCACTAATCTTATAAGACACAAAATAAGGAACAGGGACACCAGCACAATTGGAGAGTTTTGTCATTGATCTTTTTCATGCACTAGACCTTAGGGTTGGAGATGTCATTGCTAAGTTGGATAATTAAATGCAATGGGTTTAATTGGGTCCTAAGATAGCAGGGACCATGTGGCATCATTGAATCACAAAAGGCAAGGTGAGCCTAGTTATCATAATGGGCATCAGAGGTAAAACAATGTCCGTAAGACCTGATCCACAATGGGCAGGCTAGACAAAATGATTTTTAGGGTGGCATGAGACATATGGACATTTGGTAATTGTTAAGCAGTCCTGGTATTTCCAGGAACAAAATAGATAAGAACTATAATAGGTGTTTATTCCATCTGTATAAGCAGAAAATAATTCTTAAACAAATGAGTAAAAGCTTACAGTGGATCATAGCAAGAGGGAATCTGGACCCTGAAACAATTTCCAGATTTGAGCCAGTTTGCAGCCCAGAGCCCCGTGAATGAGAGGAAGCCAAGTTTCCTAAGAAAGGGGCTGTGCTAAGTATCTAAGTTTTACTCATGGCATTTCTCCTGCTCTCCCCCAGAAGGGAATGTCCTCTGCTCTTTCTCATGGTGGAGGATATGGTATTTGACAAGGGTAACAGCACACTGGCAAAAAGGAAATAATCATACTTTCCAGGGTCTATTAGACACTGGTTCTGAAGTGACACTGATTCCAGGAAATCCAAAGAAGCACCGTGGCCTTCCAGTTAAAGGAGGGGCTTATGGAGGTACGGTGAATAAATGGAGTTTTAACTGAAGTCTGACAGTGATCTAATGGGTCTGAGGACTCATCCTGTTACTTCCCCATTTCAACAAAGTATAATTGAGATAGATGCACAAAGAAATTGCCCGGATTACCTCTTTGACTTCCTGATGTGTGAAGTGAGAGCTAATATGATTGGAAAGGCAAAATGCAAGCCTTTATTAGGGAAAATAGTGGGAAAAGATGGTATTATATGCCAGAAGGAATTTCAGAAGTTAAAGCCACAATCCAGACTTGAAAGATTCAGGGATGGTGGTTCCTAACACATTTCTCTTTAACTCTCTTATCCGGCCATTGCAGAAGACAGATAAATTATGGAAAATCAAAGTTGACTGTTGAAAACTTAATCAAATAGTCATTCTGGTTGCAGCTGCTCTATCAGATATGGTATTCTTTTTTTTTGTTTGTTTGTTTTTTTGTTTTTTTTTGTTTTTTTGAGACAGGGTTTCTCTATGTAGCTTTGTGCCTTTCCTGGAACTCACTTGGTAGCCCAGGCTGACCTCGAACTCACAAAGATCCTCCTGGCTCTGCCTCCCGAGTGCTGGGATTAAAGGCGTGCGCTACCACTGCTCAGCCAGATATGGTATTCTTACTTGAACAGATTAACAAATCTTTTGGTACATTGTATGCAACTGTTGATCTAGAAAATGCCCTTTTCCAAAAACAATTTGCTTTCAGCTGGTAAGGCCAGAAGTACATTTTAACAGTTTTATCTCAAGGTTATATTAATTCTGCCAGCCCTGTGTCGTAACTCGGTTTGAAGATATCTTGATCTCCTACCTCTTCCACAGAATAACAGACTAGTCCAGTCTATTGATGATATTATGCAGATTGGAGCAAGTGAACAGGAGGTAACAATCACTTTGGACTTTGAACTTGGTAATGCATTTGTGCATCAGATAATAGAAAATAAAACTACATACAATTCATGGACCATCTATTTCAGTGAAATTTCTAGAAGTCCAATGGTGGGAAGAATGCAGAGATACCCCTTCTAAGGTGAAGGATAAATTATTGCAATTGGTTCTTCCCATCAAGAAGATTAAAGCACAACATTAGTGGGACTATTCAGATTCTAGAGACAACACACTTATCACATGGGTGTGTCACTCCAGTCCATATACCTATTGATTCAAAATGCTGCTAGCTTTGAGTAGAGCCTAAAATAGGAGAAGGCTCTTTGACAGGTTCAGGCTTCTGTAAAGGCTGCTCTACCACTTGGTACATAATATGCAGCAGACCTTATGGTACTTGAGGTGTCAGTGGCAGACAGGCATGCTGTTTAGAATATCTGATGGTACTCTAGAGGTGAATCACAGAGGAGACCTTAGGGGTTATGGAGAAAGGCTCTACCAGTACCTGTAGACTATTCTTCCTTTAAGAGACAACTCTTGGCCTTCTATTGGGCCTTAAAGGAAACTCATTGTTTGACAATGGGCACCAATGTACCATGTGAACTGAGCTGCCCTTCATGAAGTGAGTATTAACTGACCCATCAAGTAATAAGGAGGATATACATAGTATATCAAATAGAAGTCTCTCTCTCTCTCTCTCTCTCTCTCTCTCTCTCTCTCTCTCTGTCACACACACACACACACACACACACACACACACACACACACACTGAAATTGGTGATTTTTTCTACTCACTACCAACCCCAGTGACTCAGTGGGAAAGGTTTGGTTTCTTCTTCCCAGATCTTGATTTCCACTGACCTAGAAATTTTGTTTATAGACAAGGAAGCATACCCTGACTCAAGACACACCAAATATTCAGTTAAAATGGAAGCTCAGAATTCCCCTTAGCCACTTTGAGCTTGTAATTCCTTAAGCCAATAGGCTATGGAAAGAATAAAACTGTTAGGAGGGGTAATGAATTCTGACTACCAAAGGAAATTGAGTTTTTTTTTTTTTCACAGTGGAGATAAGGAAACTATGCCATGTACTGTGATTAAAGTCAGGGGTAAAACCCAACATACCTAATCCCAGAAGAATGACAAAGGGAGGCATGGGTCCCTCCTCAGGGGAAAAAAAAAACCAAAAAAACAAAAACCAAACCAAATCAAAACAAAAAAAACAAAATCAAGTGAGGTACTTGCTATGGCTAGAGGAAATGTAGAATAGATAGTAGGGGAAATAGTTACAAATAAAAGCTAAGGCCATGTGACCAGTTACAGAAATGAGTATAGTAGTTGACATGAATTTTTCTGTCCTATTTTGCTAAGTATGTGATTGTGCATAAATTAAGTGATATTTTTGGTCCTCTATCTCTTTATTGTGTAATATGACATCAATTGAGATAGCATCAGTATTTAACATATTTAAAATGAGACATTAAATGACTATATGTTGTTCAAGGAACATCTATCTTAAGATATACAATACATTCGTGGTTGTATGTGTAGCAGTTATACCATGTAAGGCAGCATTCTTTCATTTTGGAAATTAAGCTTTACAGAGGAGATGTAATTGTGTGTCAAGTTGACAGAGGGTTGACTTGTGATGATTAATCTTGTTTGTCAACCTGACTACATCTGGAACCAATTAAAATCCAAGTCTCTGGGCACAATTATGATGCATTTTCTTGACTGGATCATTTGAAGTGGGAAGACCTACCTTCATTGTGGGCTACTAAAGCAGCCCAGGATTCCAGCTCCCTGAACTGCTCTAGGGTTGTAAATAGAATGCCTTTAGAGTAGCAGGGCTTAGGAAACTTTTTTTTTTTAACCTGGGGGTCTTTAGAAGTAAGTTTCTATCTATCTGAGGGAATTAGACTCAATATACATACTGATGATCACGCTCTTTATTTCTCTCAGTTCTCTTCTTCTTTTCTTTGTTCTGCTTTTTCTTATACATCATCCCAATGAAAAGTGATAAAAAGCTACATTTTGGGGGTCACGGTGCATTCCTTTGAGCAAATGATAAAGAGCAGAGCCTTTTACCATGGCAACACGTAAGCAGGGACATGGTGTTTGGCACTTTCCCAGGCAGTGGCACTGAAAGCATCCCAAACCTAAAAGTATATTCTCTTATCTTGTTTGTAACCCCAGATCATAAGGAAGGGAATTTGTAACCCTTTATTCAAGGCTGTGAGGCCAGATCATCTTCTATAGTACTGGCTAATTGTGAAACTTTTTTCGAGGTTTAGCTAGACATAAAGCTATTTCTGGACTTGATTAATTGTTTAATTGGTATTTGGGACCTAAACAATAAACAGTAAGTTTATTGGACCTTCAGTTTTATATTATAAACTGAGTTTAGAAGTTTGTGTAGAGTGTTTATTACTAAGAAATTTAGTAGGGAGTGGCCACTGCTCTATATTATCAGCCAGGCCTGGCAGGGGGAGCTGGCATAGTAATTTATGTCCCTTTGTGTTTAATAACCTTGGTTTAGACACCTGCAACTCCATCCTTGTGCATAATCTATGAAAACTTAACTTATTGTCCATTCATAGAGACATTTGGTCTAGCTTGAATTTTCTCTTGAAGTTTTAAATCAATTAGTTCTATGTGGCTTGTCTTATAACTGAGAAGAAATTGTTTTCTTTATGCCAGTCTGAGCTAGTGATAAAAAAACAGGCCTAAGTGTCTTATAGTCCTCGTGGAATAATAGATCTAGTTAGGAAACATATCCTAGTATATTTCCTACTCATAAAAATTACACAGCTTAATGAGAAATAAATCTTCTTTACCATCCATAGATATATGTCCCCATAAGACTGAGATGTATTCATGAGATTACATATACACATCACATGAGATTACACATAATAGTGCAAGTATTGGGGAGCTACCCTAGCTATTTTTGCACATGTAAAATTATAGACAGAAGAAACAGTGCCTGGAGTCTGTGGCCCTGGAAGCCTTGCTTGATGGGTTCTTCCATCAGAGTATTATTTAACTTGTGAGTTGACACCTGAACTATCAATTGCCATCCTTGGTATATTATTGTGGCCTCTGGTAAAGCCATTTCTACCAGCACCTCTCCATGCTCTTCATCAGCTCCTGCCTCCAGCTTCTGGTCCTGTATGAGTGCCTGCTCTGACTATGCTCCTTATGAACTACAGAAAATATGGAAGTATTTGCAAAATAAAACCTTTCCTCGTCAAGTGGCTTTTGGCCATGCTTTTACATCACAGCAACAGAAACTCCTGTAAGATATGGTTAAAGAGAATAAAGTCCATCATGGCAACGGAAATCATGGTGGCAGAAATGAGAGGTGGTTGGCAGAACTGCATTATGAATCAGGAAACAAATAGCACGTATGAAGTGGGGCTGGTCTCGGGAGCCTCATGTCCCTTCTCTAGTAACCCTCTTTCTCCAAAGAGGCCCCAACACCTGAAGGTTTCACAACCTTCTAAAATATTACCAATAGCTGGTGACCAAATGTCCAAATGCTTGTGGAGGACAATTTATTTTCATATCAAAACATATATAACACACATACACACACACACACATACAGAGAGAGAGAGAGAGAGAGAGAGAGAGAGAGAGAGAGAGAGAGAGAGAGAGAGAGATTGAGAATACTTTGTTTGATCTTCAAAACACTCCCAGAAGTCAGACCTTATAACAAAAAGCACTTAAGGATCAGAGAGCTGAAGCCACTTTTTCCATTTTATACTTCTTCTATAAGGTATTTCTGGCTTTCAAGCCCTACTCATCTGCATTCAAGCCCCAACAACTCTACATGATCACAACAGTTTCTACGTCCAGTGAAATGATCACATACATGCCAGTGTATGCTTGTTAAAACCCTAAACCCTATCCTCAACACACACACACACACACACACACACACACACACACACACACACACACAAACAGAGAGAGAGAGAGAGAGAGAGAGAGAGAGAGAGAGAGAGAGAGAGAGAGATCCTGAGGAGACAATGTACGCACAAGGAATACATGCTCCAAATCCAGCAGTGCTTGAGAGACAATAAATCCTGGAGTAGAGGAAAACCACGGAAAATAATGTCCTAACAAGTTTTCTAACTATTAAGGAATGGAATCATATAAACACTTAACTACTAACAGCAATGATTATAAAATCAATGAAGTATTTCATGAGATTTAATTTAATGCATACAAATGGGGGAAATGTTTTCTCAACTTTTCTAAGTGAGTTGAAAATTAAGTTGTACGATAGTTTATAATTAAAGGCTCTTAGGGCCCCAGAAGACTTCGATTCCTGTTCTTGAGCTATGTTAAAGTATTACCTGATGTCTGAGAATGACAAATGGCTTTAAGTACTATGAAATCATCAAGCAGTAACAATTTAATAACTTGTTTAATGGATGATAATCCACATTGAATCACAATGCATACAGAACTCAAGACCAATGAAAGGGCAGTTACCTATGTCATCAGCACCTACTCTATGCTCCCAGCTCCACAAGGAACATCAGGCATTTGTTTTACATGAGTTTCTCAACCACCAAAACATGGATAGTTTAATTTTACCATTGAGAGAACAGAGAACCATCCTTTAATACTTTTTGTTTGTGTTGGTATTTTTATGCTTTTTTTTTCACACAGAATCTCATTTTGTAACTCTGGCTGGCCTAGAACTCTAAGTAGATGATGCTGGCATCAAAGTTTCAAAGGTCTAGATGCCTGTGCCTTCCCAGTGCAGAGATTACAAATGTATGCCACCACACCTAGCTTTTATATGTAAGTTCTAATGCTTAAACAGACACCCTCATGTTTGCAATACAGGCCCTTTACCAACTGATCCATTACCAAGCCCTGTCCTCCCTTTCTTTCCCCAAATCCCTCTTTTGATACAGTCAGCAGCTGCTAAAGAGATGTCATTCATTGGACTCTGTCTTTGATAGAGAGTGAAAAACTGAATAGTGAGCAAAACCTTCTCTTCAGCAGTGAGGGAGAGAAGCATCAGTTATTACATCCTGGGTATAAGACAATAACTAACAGCAAAGCCCTGAAAGAAGAAACATGATTCTCAGAAACCAGGGAAATGATACTGTGAGAGCTCACAAGACAGTGGGCTCACTGGATCCTGTTGTGGGGAAGGGTGACATGGAGGTGTTTGGGCCTAGATGCTGCAGAGGTGATAAAATTGCAAATGTGAAGATGAGCAAGAGGACAATATTACAATGATTTGAGGACTTGATAAAAATATTCTGAGAATGAGCAATGAGGCATCTTTCTTTTCCTTTTAGTTTTGTACTGTGTTAACCATTTCATCTTTGTTTATGAGGAACTAATTTTATGCTAGCTTTTCAAGATTTTGGTTAATGAAGAAAGGAATAAAGCTAGAGAGGATGTGGCTTAGACGGTCAAGTTCTTGTCTAGCATGCACAAAGCCCAGGGTTCCATTCTCAGCATTTCACAGTCTTGGTTTGAGTCTGTAATTCTTGCACTCAGAAGGTAGATGGAGCAGGAATGGGACTTCAAGATGGCAATGGCAATTTGAATGCAAAGAATGACATAGTTTAAAGCTAATTCAGTTTACTGTTTGAAGAAATGGCATCTTGGCCACCAATAAGTGGGCATTCCTTCTGAAGTCTTATTCTTTATCCACAAAACAGAAAATGGGTGTTTGCAACACAGGACCTTTTACAGAGCAGGCACTCAAACATCCACAGAGCTGCTTGTCTCAACACAGTCCCATTTCTTAAAAGTCCGAATGGTCAGGACTCATCAGAATGTAGCAAGATCCCCTTTCCCTTGGTGTCAGTGCAGATGCACTAGAGTGTCTCGACGGACTTCCTGAGCAACAGTAAGAGTTTTTCCTGATGTTTCAAGATGCAGAAGACACACAGTACAGTGATTTCCCGATATACCACAGAGCCAGAATTCCAGCACTGCATGCCAAGGCCATCAGAGAGCTATTATTCCACCCCTGTTCATGGAGATCATTCTAGATGAGGGATTTCATTGCTGGCCAAGGAGAACACTGTTGAAATCTGACTCAGTTCTGCTCGTGGAGGCCGTCAGAGATGCCAAGCCTCCATATCTGCACATGGCAGTCTCTCTAGAGTTGGAGCTCCAGCTTTTTACTAGAAGGACATCATAGGGGCTGTGAAAATATCTTCTCTACCTAGAAATAAGAAGAATAGGGCTAATTTAAAAAGTAAAAGTAGAACAGTTGTCTGATGAAAGATGTAAAACCATAAATTATATATAAAATCATTGGGAATTTACTCACCTCTTAAACACAATTAAAGCTATCACAGCCAGTCTCAATAAGCAAGGTAGGAGACTGAACAGATGGCTCACTAGTTAAGAGCATTTGATATTCTTTGATGTCTTGGCCACCAGTGAGGACATGAGTTGAATTTGGTTCCCAGAATCCATGTCAGGTACTGTCTGTACCTGCAACTCCAAAGAGTCCATCACCATTTTTCTGGCCCCCAACGACAACCTACACATATGCCATGAACACACACAAAATTACATACATACAAAGAGTAATATTTTTTAAACTTTAAAGGACAAGTATACAGTCAAAAACCTTGTCTGTGGCTGTCCTCTGTAATCCACATGTCCACATTCACAGAAGTAGACACCCGAGAGCCTGTGCCTGAGGTTGTCCTCTGGAGTTGACATGTACACACGTATATACATAGACAGATACATTTAAGAAACTGGGTTTTTGAGACAGTAGGGTGTATATTAGAATCCAAAAGAAGCAACAATGCTTTTCCAATCTCTGACTAATTTTTTAACCTAAATTTAGAAACCTATTTTTAAAATGAAGTTCCATGGCAGTTATGGTGTTATACACTTGTAACCTAAGTACTGGAGAAGAAGGGGCAGGAGGATCAGGGTTCACTGTCATCCTTAGCTAAATAGTGAGTTTAAGGACAGCCAGGACATGAGATAATCTCAAAACACAAAACAAAACAACAATAATAAATGTAACCAGTTATAGTTACTGAAGGTGTGTGTGTGTGTGTGTGTGTGTGTGTGTGTGTGTGTGTGTGTGTAAGAATCTTCTGATGGAAACAGCATAATGTTAGTGAAAAATAAAAATATAAGTACATGGAGCCATATGTGGTACTGGGCTTTGGAAATTAAACATTAAAAATGACAATTTTCTCTTTATTCACCTAAATATCAGCACAATTCTGACTAAAATATCAGAAATAATTTTAAAGATCTAGACAAAATTATGGGAGATTTTATATGGAAATGCAGAGGAGTTACACTATTTAAAATAGTTTTTAAAAAGGATGATGAAGCTTTAGAGCTGGTTTAAGAAGTCAAAGTGCTTGCCTTGCAAGTTTAAGGACAGCAGTTCAGATCCCCACGAGCCCATGTCAATGCATCCTAGTGGCCAGGATGACTCAACTGTACTTCCAGTCTTAGAAGATTTTCAGTGTAAGATGGCCAATGAGGTCAGTGAGATCAGCCATCTTAGCATGCCCTGGATTTTATTGATTAAGTCTGATGTTAATTTGTGACCTTCACACACATGCATTCCCACAGAGACAAAATATGAATTAACACACATGCACATCACACACAGAGAAAAATAAGTAAATAAATAAAAATTGTAGAGGGATGGAATTTCTCATATATTCAGTTTCAATACTTGTGCAACTATTATACCAAAGATAATATGGCATTATTGGATCAATTGACATGTATATCATTAGAAGAAATGGGATCAATGAAGGACACTCAGACCAATATATCCAACTGATTATGGACCTAAGTACAGAAGAAATTCAGAGGAGGTAGATGCATCATTATCAACAAATTATAGTGCAGTGCAGCAATTGGACATTGACAGGAACAATGAAATTTTGTCTAAGTTAATTATATAAAATTTTACTCAAAATGAATTCCAAATCTAGAAGTACATTATAAATATAAAAGGCATAGAAGAAAACTCTCAGGACCTGAGGCAAGAATGAGTGTTAGTTGACTGGAAAACCAGAAGTGTGACTAATAAAAAAAAGAAAGAAAGAAAGAAAAAAGAAAAAAATTATATATGTCATAATTAGGATTTTTACTTTATATAAATTCACACCAAGGGGATGAGAGATGCCTTTAATCCCACACTCTCTTTGGAGGCAGAGTGATGTGTATCTATATGAGTTCAAGGCTAGCCTCTTAGGAATCATGAAAGCATGATTTCAATGCCCAGAATCCAAATAAAGAAGCAGGCCCAGTTGACATGTGCTTATAACCCCAGTTCTTGTAAGGCAGAGATCAGAGGATCTCTGAGGCTTGATAATTATCAAGGCTAGCATACTGGTTAAGGCCAATGAGAGATGTTCACAAAAAAAATGCATGGCACATAGGAAGTGACAACCAAGACTGACCTCTGTCTTCTGCTGATGCACAGACACAAGCAGACCTATGCACATATAACCATGCACACATACACACACACACAAATTGAATGAGAAAATGACTCACAGACTAGACTATCATTTTTTTCAGCCACCTTCTGGCAAAGGATAACTATCTGCAATTCATAAAGGACTCTCCAAGTCAACATTTAAATAATTAATTAGAAGCCAGGTATCATGGCACACACCTTTAATCTAAGAACTTCAGAGGCACAGGCATGGAGCTCTCCATGAGTTCAAGGCAATCTTAGTTTACAGAGTGAGTTAGATCCAGGACAGCCACAGCTACCACCCACATAATAATAATAATAATAATAATAATAATAATAATAATAATAATAAAAAATAATAATAAATAAGGCATGTAAAAGATATTAGTACAATTAAGAGGGATATTTAGGTAGAATGTAAGCCCTTGAATAATTATTAGAATCTTTTCTGTTGATATAAGAGAAACAGAATGTATTTAAACAAAGATGCCCATGTACAATTGGTCTTTAAGTTCCTGAAAATTAACTCAGTTTCTAATTAGCTGATATTAGCCCTGGGATTCTGGCACTCATGGTTTGAAAGCCATTGTACTTATACTGAATGGAGGGCTCCATACTTATAGATGCTGTTCCAAGTCTCAGGAAAACCACCATGGTCTTGGACTGAGCACAATTTTAGGGGAAAGATTCCCTTCAACTACATATTCTTAGCATACTCACTCTACTCAGTCCAATGTTCCCCTAAAATTTACAAATGATACAGTCACTAGGACGGTGTGGCCCAGGGTTTCTTTAAGAACATTGTGCGTAGTCACCTAGCTGCTAACATTGCTAAAACTATATTGCACTAAGATAAAGGTAGAGCAAGATAAAGGCATTTCAGTTTATGTTTTCTCCCCTTAAGATTTCTATTGTTTCCAAGGGACACCATGACCACAGACTCTCATAAAGGAAAACATTTAATTGGGTGACTTACAGTTCAGAGGTTCAGTCCATTATCATCATGGAGAGACATGGCAGTGATCAGGCAGACATAGTGCTGGAGAGGTAGCTGATAGTTCTTACATCCTGACTCACATGCAACAAACAGGAAGTGAACTGAGACACTAGGAGGTATATGAAGCATAGGACACCTCAAAACTCATGTTGACAGAAGTTTCTGTCCTGCCAGCCATTCCAAAAAAAACATAGAAGCTTAATATTAATTACAAATGCTCAGCCAATAGCTCAGGTTTGTTGCTTACTAGCTCTTACAACAACCCATTTCTATTAATCTATGTACTGCCCCAAGGCTCATGGATTTTACCACTACCCCATTTTGTATTTCTTATTCATTCTCCATCTGATGATAACTCCTCTCTCTTTGCATCTCCCTCACAGCATTCTCCTTGTCAGGCTCTCCAGCCTGACAAGTTTATCCTGTTCAACTATTGGCCAGTCAGCTTCTTTATTAAACCAGTCACAGGGACAAATCTTCACAGTGTACAAAAAGGTTTTTTTTTTCTACAATATTTTCCCCTTTTTGTCTAATTAAAAAGGAAGGTTTTTAACTTTAACATAATAAAATTATATATACAAAACAGATATCAAGTAAGAATAAGTTACAATATAGAGTCCATTTGTATTTGACAAAATTAGAGAAAATACTCTATTATTGATCTTATCTTGGTGAGTCTAAAGTTTTACATGTAATTTACTTTTCTTTTTTTTTTTTTATCATACCTAAGGAAAACCATAATTTTAGCTATCTAGTCTTCAACTCCATCAAAGACCTCAGAAGGATGAGCTGTTACCTAATGACAGGGACAGCTCATTGCCTGGACAGACACTCAAAGATCTTCTATAATGCTGGGGTATCCATCTTTGGCCTGCAGGCCTAGTATAACTGACAGACATTTATGAGAAGCAGGGAATTTTGAAGGACTGTCTTACCTTGTCTTTGAAAAGTTGGAAGCTGCTTTCTTTTGTGTCCTGATGTTTCAGATTGGATAGTATCTGTCAGCAACTGAGGGAAGGACAATTTCTTTGCCACATGGCTAGCTGTTGCCACAACCAGAAAGCAAACTCCATATGCAGTGTCTTCAATGCTCATTATCTTCTCTGAAGTAGATTGGTGCTTCCAGGAGCAGTCATGTCTCACTGTCATGTAAAGCCTAAGGTTATTAAGCATATTAAATGCTATAGTCTGTATGTCGTTGAAGGTCTTGAAGACCATCTATCTAAATATATCTGTTTATGACCTTGAAAACATATCTAACCTGAGTATAAAAGTTTGAGTTTTATAGATTACTATTAATCTGTATTTTTAATTATATGTTACATTTTCAAATAAGCTGTATAAACATAATAACCCAAACAAGAATAGAAACAAACAGTATAATTTAATTAACTTTAAATGTGTCTCAATATACAAAAATGCATACAAATATAAAATATTTAAGACTAGTGGTTGTTTTTTTAAATTTAAAAGTAGATTCAATAATATACCCTTTATCCTATCATTTCTATATTGCCTTTTTTTTTTCTTTTCAGAAAGAGATCCTTGAATATAACCTCCTTTGTTCAGCTTTTTTTCCTGATCATTACCAATGACAATTTGGAACCAAACCTTCTTAAATTATAACCAACATCCATAACCAATATTTTGGGATTATGGGCATTGTTTTCTCTAGAATACTTCCTGTTTTTTGGAGGCACTGATAATCTTTGAGGGGGCATTGGTAATCTTTGAGGGAACCTTGAGAAAATCAGCATAATTGTTAGGTCTTAGCTAGAGTATTCTATGAGACTGGATCATCTCAGTCAGTAGCCTTGAAGCTTTTTTAAATGTTGGATTCTAAGGAGACTGTAGCAGAAGTATTTTAAGATGATGGATCTCCTGGACCACCTCTTTTCATTGGTGTTGGACCCCTTGCTCTGAAAATACATAAACTTTTAAAGGTAACATACATATTTGTATGAATATAAGAATAGAGTGTTTATTGTACACAAGTTGGCCAAAGATAATTTTTTGTTTTATGTTCAAGCAGGTAAAATATACATCACATGTATTGTAGTTATTTTAGGCTAAATTTTTTATATATGGAGTTAGGATTTTAGGAGTTCTTCATCAATCAAACCAGATTTTCTGTAACTATGAAACAATCCATAGCTTTTTACTTTCTTGTTCTTTTTTTTTTTCAGTTAAAGCAAGCTTTATTTAATACTTGCCAGTAAGATGGACACTAACCAGGTCAATACCAAGGATTCCCATAAAATGGCTACCTTTATTTTCTATGGAAATGAAAGCAGAGACTCATCTCCAAAGTAACATAACTTTTAGCTTCCATTTTAAAGTCAAGACATTTTCAAAACATATAGGTTAGTTTAACACAGTAGCATTTATAATCAAATGTCTCTTAGCAGCTATTACTTCTTCCTCAGCAGTCAAAAAATTCAAAGACAACAAAAGAACATACTGTATCCAGACTGTCTGTGTATTTTCTGTCTTTATATGGCTTTTTTCTCTTTTATTGCTTCACTCCCCTTTTCAAGACTTTATTTAATACTTTAAAACTGTATTTTTAATCTATGATTGTATATGCTCTTTCTTTTTTCTCTCCAAAGCCTATGTATATTTTTAAACACAGTGTAAACCATTTAGAGGTTTTTTTCATCTGAATCTTTCTTTATTGCATATCTCTGTCTTTTTCTGACCACATGATCCTTTAAACTTCTAAGCAGCTTGGTTAGGAGTAAAGCCCTGTCTTTGGTGGCTGGCTCCACCTCTTTCCTTAGTCTGTGAGAGTTTAGCTTTATGGTGGAGGTACTGGCAGGAGCCACATTACTGCCCCAGATCTGAGGGATTTTTGGTTCCAAGCTGCCACCAAGTAGTGCAGTGCCCACTGCCCACAAACCCCATTTAAGTGTTTGAAACAAGGCCCTTTTAAAAGAGCCATGCGGTTTTTGCCACTAATGCAGAACCAGGAAGCCATCTCTTAAAGGAGCCAGGCTTCTGCTCACCACCAGGAAACTGAGCCCCTCAAGAAGAAGCAGTTACCAAGAATCTTTGTTTGACTCCATTTTGTATGTTTAGAATCCTTTTTTAAGCTTCTTCAGGCTTTACATGGATGTACATGGCCTTGGACATTGGGCACCATTTGTAGATGGAAATTCTGTACCACCAGCTGTTTCCAAATAAACACACAGAGACTTTTTATTAATTACAAATTCCTAGCCAATAGATTAGGCTTTTTATTAACTAGTTTTTAAAACTTAACCCATTTGTATTAATCTATGTGTTATCCCAAGGCTCAAGGATTTCACCTCTATCCCATTTTTTATATCTGACTCATTCTTCATCTGTTGGTGACTCCTTCTTCCATCCTTCTTCCCAGCATTCTCTTTGTCTGGCTTTCCTACTTAACTTTATCCTGTTCAACTATTGGTCAGTCAGCTTCTTTATTAAACCATTCACAGTGACAAATCTTAACACTGCACAAAAGGATTATTCCAAAGCAAGTCCAACCCTACAGTGACACACTTCCTCCAACAAGTCCACACATACTTAACAAGGCCAAACCACTTAATAGTGTCACTCACTATGAGCTTATGGGGGCAATTATATTCAAACTAACATATTCCACTCTCTGGACCCCATGAGATTATAACCATCTCATAATGAAAAATACGTTTAGTTCAACTTCAAAGTTCCAAAAGCTATCACAGTCTAAATAATATTTTAAAGTCCAAAGTCCCTTCTGAGACTCATTAAATTACTTAACTGTAATCCTCTATAAAATCAAAATCAAAAAATAGATCACATACTTGAACATATAATGGCATAGGATACACATTACCATTCCAAAACATAGGGAAGGAAGCATAGTGAGGAAATACTGGATCAAAGCAAGACTGAAAACCAGCTGGGCAAATTCCAAACCCTTCATCTTTAAGTCTGATGTCAAAGCACTCCAGATCTCCAACTCCTTTCAACTTTGTTGACTGCAACACATTTCTTTCTGCTGGGCTGATTCCACCCCCTGTTAGACACTTTCCTTGGCAGGTATGCTATGACTCAGGCATCTGTAACATCTTAGGGGTTCCAAGGCAATCCAGGTTTCTCCTTCACAGCCTCACAAAATAGCCTCTCTAGGCCTCCATTCAGCGAAACCCCTGACACATGTCTGGCCTCAGCAGCTTTCTTTAGTCACAGAGGAAGGTTCCATAATGCCTTTCTTCTATTCTTGACTCTGAAGACAGAACCTAGCTGACGCTGCCAAGTTCTGCTTCTTGCTGGGGCTGGAACATGGCCCCCTCATTCAGTTACATCTTTACCAGTTTTTTGTTTTCCATGGTTTCCTTCACTGCTTAAACTTGGCTGTCCTGAAACTTGCTCTGTAGTCCAGGCTGGCCTCAAAGTCATTGATCTGCCAGCCACTACACTCCAAGTGCTGGGATTAAAATCGTGCACCACCACACTCAGTTCTAAACTTTTCTTTAATTCCTTTTTACAAGTTAGAAACTTAGATGGGTAGGATCTTGCACTGAAGTACACCAGTACCTTTATTCCATTTCTTAATCTGTTTATCTCCTTGAATACAGGACTTAGTTCCATTCACTACCTGATGCTCCTTTTCTTCTCAAATTTTACATTTTGTATTTTCCTTGCTTGTTTTCATTATAAATCTTCATTGGAGTTACAGTAATAACTCCATGACAGAATCTATACTAGGAAGTTCAGAGATCCTCTGTCAGGGAAATTAATACAAAACTCTTCACTTTAGCCTCAGGAAGACTTTTTGAACAAGGGCAAAAAACAGCCACATTCTTCACCAAAATATCATAGGATTAGTCTCTAAAGCCACATACTAAGATTCTTTTCCTCTGGAACCTCTTGACCCAGCAACCTACAGTTCAAATCACTGATGGGGGAATGTCTTTCTGTATGTTGCAAATATGTGTTGCTCTGATTAGTTGATAAATAAAGCTGTTTGGCCTATGGCAAGGCAGCTTAGAGGCAGGTGGGAAATTCAAAGGGAGAGACGGGAAGAAGGCAGGGAGACCAGCAAGCTGCCCAAGGAGCAACATGTAATGGGATGCAGGAAAAGCCACAGAGCATGTGGCGATATATAGATGAATAGTTATGGGCTAATATAAGATATAAGAGCTAGCTAGCTAAAAGCTTGAGCCATGGACATGGAGTTATAATTAATATAAGCCTCTGTGTGTTTACTTGAGGGATGTGAGTGGGAGAGATTTGTCCCGACCACTGGCAGGCTGGGACACAGAAAAGCCCCAGCTACAAATCACACTCAGTCTCACTGTCTTCCATGCTTCTACTAGTATGGTCCATTAGGCAGTCCTTAAAGCATTTAACTACTTTTCTAATCCACAGTCCTAAGGTCCATATTCCTTCAAACAAAAGTATGGTCTGGCCTTTCACAACAATACTTCAGTAGCTGGTACCAAATTATATCTTAGGGTTTCCATTGCTGTAAAGAGACATCATGACCACAAATACTCATAAAGGAAAATATTTAATTGGGTGCCCTACAGTTCAGAGATTCATTCCATTATCATCATGGTGAGACATGGTGGCATGCAGACAGACATGGTATTGGAGAGGTAGCTAAGAGTTCTACATCTTGTACAGGCGACAAGAAGTGAACTGAGACAATAAGAGGTACTTGAGCATAAAAGACCTCAGAGCCTGCCTCCACATGATACACTTTCTTCAATGAGGCCATATGTCCTAATAGTGACACTCCCTATAAGTCTTTTAGGGCTGATTACATTCGACCTACCACAGATTTTCTTTCAGCTTCATGGCAGCCTGCACTAAAGTATTGCTTCAATTCTCTAAATTTTAGAGACTTGCAGAGCACATAATGCTCTGCTCATTTTTAAAATGCTTACATTTTTAGAGCCCATAGTGGTTTACATTGATTGTCAACTCAATAGCACCTAGAATCATCTTAGAGATAAATCTCTGGATATTCTCTGGAACAGTTTCTTAGGTGAGTTGAGGTATGAAGACCCATTGTAAAGGTGGACGCACTATTCCATGGACTAGGTTTTTGGAGTAAACAACAAAGAGCAGAAGGCCTGAACACCAGCATTCATTTCTCTTTGCTTCCTGCCTGTGGACACCCTGTCAGCTGCCTCACACTCCTACTAACACGCCTGCCCCATTGTGAACTAAAACAAGCCCTGCCTTCCTTAAGCTGCTTTTGCTGGGATTTTTGTCACTGCAGTGAGAGAAATAACTGATGCAAAGCTTTGTGTTTGTATCTCTTTGTGCACTACCCGGACACACACAAAACCATTGTTTTTTCCATCTTCTCTGAACATTTTAGAGAAATAAATAAGTAAGTAAGTAAATAAATGAATTAATGAATGAATGAAGGCAAATAATCCTTTACATGGTCAGAAGTTTTTTGTTTCTTTCTACTACACTTTTCTCCAAGAGAATTCATTCCATCTACTTTCATCACTTTCTGGAGATGACCTTGTTGTAGAGAGGGGAAAAGACACAAACAAATATACAAACAGAGTCAGCAAAGGGCAATCCTTTCCTGTTCCACACATAATTAAAAACATAATACATTTCCCATCCTCTGCCACTATCAATTTCTCCCCAGTAGTATTTAATCCCATGACCTTGAATGGCTTCAGCCATAATAGAGAATGTGGAGGAGGGACTTGGTGCCTGGGATATTGAGAGTCTAAAGCTTCTCCTATTCTGAGCCAATAGTTCTGAAAACTAATCTTTTCATACTATAAAGCTGCAAAAGACCCTTGGCTGCTGGAGACAATCAGAATGAAGCTTCTTATTGTTGATGGTTTTTTCTTTTCTTTTTTTGACATTGGCTAAGTTTAGGCCTTTATCGTGGGGATGGGCAATCAGAAAAGAAAGAATTTGTAGGTAACTGCACATAAAGTTACTCAAAAATATCAGAAAGATGAAGTGGAAGGCACATCTTTGGTTCTGTATTTGGTTGAAATGAGTAAAGAGATTATAAAATGTTGAGTTTAACAAAAACACATTTAAACTGTTTTCTTAAAAATAGGTCTTACTGTTGAGAAAATAAAATATAGAAAGTGGGGAGAGTCACCCATAATCCCAACCCCAAGCTAGTATGTGTGAACATTCAGTACCTTTTCCATTCTGTGTTTCTGTGGACCTCTTGGCAGATTTTCCATCATCCAGCACTGCTGAGTACATAAGCAAGTCTTATGGAGTGAAATCACTTCCTGTGTGCTGTCAGGGGCCACTTCAAAGAAAACGTCCTTGGGACAGAGCAGTAGAGTCTGAATCTTTTACACACACTGTGTGCTTTGCTTTGGACAAACTTGTATTAGATGAAATTTCAGATTTCTTATTTGACAACAGAAGCCTGTATAACAAATCTCACAGAACTAGTGAAGCAATCAAGTGAGAAAATACATAGAATATTTATCATGATTCCTAGCACATAGAAAATATGAAAAACATGACATGATACTTCTACTTTAATTTATTCTATTCCATAAGGAAATATATTTAAGGAACATACTATCCTTAAACTGTCTCATCTTTGAATGACATGTAGACATTAACTTTCAATTGACCTGTATTTTTCATTATTTCTTCCTGATAATTTGCCAGAGGTTAAAGTGCAGAGCTAGCAAATATTATCTCATTAACATCTCTCTCTCTCTCTCTCTCTCTCTCTGTGTGTGTGTGTGTGTGTGTGTGTGTGTGTGTGTGTGTGTGTGTGAATGTACATGACATGGGGCACATGTGGTGATCAGAAGACAACTTTTTAGAGCCAGTTTTCTCCTTCTACTGAATGTGTCTGGGGGAAATCCATCAAAGATTGTCAGCTTTGGTGCCTAGTGCCTTTACTTGCTGAAGTCATCTCAGTAACCCCATCAATTGGCTTTCTTGAACAGTTTATCAATCTATTTTTTTATAAGAGCAGCACACGATCAAGGGCCTACTATGTCTTTTCTTTCAAATCAGTACCTCTTTATCATTGGAAATGAGGTCACAGTTTTATTATTCTAAGTCAATAACACTTTAAGTTGTATTATGTATGCCAAATCACTTATCATTTTTGATTTATTATTTTTCAAATACCCTTTTCTTGCAAGCATGCCTATTTTGTTTGTGGACCAATCTTTATTTTACATTTACACTTCCTGATAGTTAGAATTATTATGTGATCTATTCTTTAGACACTTGTCTATTCCCTCCAAGTAGGAAGAAGAAATGTAGATATAAATGTTTTTGACTAGAGATAGAAATGTACCTTGGGTAGCAAAATGCTTCCTAGCATGCATGAAGCTCAGCAGCACATAAACCATGCATAGTAGTTCATGCCTGCATTTCCAACAACTGAGCTGTGCAAGCAGAAAGACCACAACTTCAGTGTCATCTTTGGATACAATTATATTCAAGGCTAGCCTTGAAAAGAGGACATCACCCCTCCCCACAAAAAATTTGTCTACTTTGTAGCTGAAGTTTTCCCGGTCCCACCCAGTTCCTGTGGCCCCATGGTCTGGTCCTGTAGTCCCACAGCCATTCATCCCAAGTGAACACACAGAGGCTTATGTTAATTAAAACTGCTCAGCAATTAGCTCAGGCTTACCACTGACTAGCTCTTATACCTAAACTCAGCCCATTTCTGTTAATCATATATTGCCACATTTCCCAAGGATTTGCCTGTGTGCCATTACATGCTGCTCTCTGGACAGTGGGCTGGTGTCTCCTGACTCAGCTTTCCTCTTCCCAGAATTCTCCTTGTCTGCTTATCCCGCCTATACTTCCTGCCTGACGACTGGCCAATCAGCATTTTATTTTCAACCAATCAGAGCAACACATTTATAGCATACAGGGCAATATCACCCATCACTAGTTATTATATTTGCATATGTTGACTCCAGAGATTTGTATTTCTAAATAGCATTAATTACTCATAAGTTTATTTAACCAATTATTAAATTTTCCAATAACATACAAGAATTGTGGCTGAAGGGATATTGCGCCATAGCTTCATAGAAGGTTTCAGCAGACATTTTTAAACACAGATTTTTAAGAAAGGAGACTCTTGAATTTCTGTTACTTTACCTATAAAATCATTATCATCAGCCTGAGGTTACTCTACATCCTTCCTGTAAGAAAAAAAAAGGCCAAAGGAGCCAATTTATGTTTAGTCAACATAGCATGGATGTGGTTATTGGGTATGTGTCAGCATGAAATGACTGACATTGGATATGCAGGAACCTGAAAGCAAACAGTGATTCAGACAGTTAGATTAATATTTTTGGCAGTGTGAAGTTGGTGTGATTTTTGTATAAATGTTGTTTGGAGGTCAATAGTCTGAATCTTTGCTTTCACCAGCTTGTCTATGCATGTTTGTCTCTAGGCCTGGGTGACTACAACCATTTGACCAGTGTGCTACCTATGTTTGCAGCCCATATATGCCATCCTGTTCCTGTGTCTGTGTACCTGATGGTGGCTGCTGGCCTAATGACCTCTGTCTGAAATGAACTCAGTACACCTTATCAATTGTTGATTTCTTCAGCTCTCATTAACCTTTCAAGTTCCTGTGACTGTTCTGTTTCTGAAACAGTGATCCCTTCTTATAACAGGACTGTACCTAACAAGGCCAGTTGTTTTTTGTTTCTGTCTTTTGTCTTTCCCAGGGGCCAGTTTGCTAAGACCTCTGTCCCATACTACCCCACCATCCTATGTTGACTCATATCTGGCTTCAACCATACCTAATGGAGGTATCTCCAGTCTGGTAGCCAATCAACATCCTACACAGCCATAAGCAGGAACTGGTCTTTCCATTTTCAGTCAAACAGACCCCTGACACAGCAAACAGACCCCTGACACTGCAACCATAGTTACTGACCAGATGTTATGAGCCAATCATAAAATGATTCCTTTACCAGTAAAAGCCTATACCCAATCACTTTAAAGTACACCTAACTATAGTTAGAATTCCCCTAATCCTGTTTAAAAGGAGTCTACAACCTTCTCTCAGGGTCTCCATTTGCAAGTTTGTCAGATAGATGGTTTGACCCCATCATGCTGGAATTTTATTTTATAAAATGCTCTTGTTGATTGCATATGTGACTGATGGTCTTTGAAAGGATTTCTAATGGACTCTAACAGTTTCCTGGTATGGATCTCCCACCACCTCTGTGAGTTCCTTCTGCTATTTCCTCTGCCTGAATAGTTGTCCAAATACATCCCTGTTCATTATTACAGTCAGATGATGTAAGGCTATTCTGTGTAGATTTCCAGAACTTTTCCTGCAGAGCCACAGCTCCATTCTTTATCATCACTGAATGCATTCTCAACACAGAAAGACTTCAGTTAGATGATCATTTTATACTTACCAAGCACACATGAACACACACACACACACACACACACACACACACACACACACACACACAAATAAATCATTTAAAAAATAATTGCTTCTTTTACTCTCTGCCTCACAGTTCTCAGTAGCACTGTTAACCAAATGTTAGTCTGGGAGTCATAGAAAGTTGTTGAGTGAAAAAGTAATCCAATAAATTGCTATAGTGTTAAAAAAGCAATTAACTCTGATTAAATATTATGTAACCTTATTTTTGGCTTTCATTACGTAAACTTATTTCTAATTTTCATATTCTACATAACATCTACAGTAAATTTTGTGTTTCAGAGCAAATACTCAGAGCATATTTATATATAATAAAATCATTTGGTGCTGATTTATGTAGCTTTCTAATATTCTCTGTTTAAAAAGAGTTCACTATGAGTTAAAAAAATCTATTTTCTTGTTTGTATTTTCTAGGAGGCATCTACTGAAACACAGATTAATAATAGGAGGCTAGTTATGTATTTACAAGTGGATAGATTTAGAAACAAAAATCAAAGCAGAAAACATGGACGCAGTCTTGCCTTAAGGGACTAAATGAAAGTCAGTTATTGGGGCTGGGAGATAGCTAACTTGGTAAAGTGCTTGCTTCATAAGCATGTGGATATGAGGAAATGAGTTCTGATTCCTAGTACCTAAGCAAAACTCCAGGCATGCCAGCATATGCAAAGAACTAGTGCTTAGGAGACAGAGAGGTCCTTGAAGCTTACTTACCAAACTTTCTCAAAAAAGGAAGTGGAGAGTAATGCAGAAGGAACCCAGAGTCTACTGGCACACACATACACACACACACATACACACACACACACACACACACACACACACAAACACACACACCACATACACACACTACACATTTACATACACCGCACACTTACACACCAAACACACACACACACATACACATAGACACACACACCAAACACACACCACAAGCACACACATACCACACATACATACATACACACTACACATGAGAGAAAGAGACAGACACACAAAGAGACAGACACAGACAGACAGAGATACAATGACAGGCAGAGAGATGGGAGAGAGTGACAGAAATGGGAGAGATATTGAGAGGTGAGAGAGGGGGACGGGAGGGAGAGAGAGAGTTAGGTTTTACCCCAGCAGTGTTGAACTAGAGGAAGAGAAGTGTGGAGGACACCATGAAGTGAGAGCATGGGCACCGGGTAGTGCTGTGGTCCAGAGCAATGTGGCTGGAGTCCTGGAAACCCAAGGGCATGGAACAAAGCTTCCACAATGGCATCTCCTCTTGTGCCCACTGAAACTGGAGCTGTGCCTTGCCACTCTCCAGATCAGTAAGAACTGGGAAGAGCAATAGGTTGGGTACTTGAGAGGAAGCAATCCCTCAACCAGGCAACTTCACATTTTCAAAGTCCCACTTTTAAAGAAGTACCTTTTATTATCTATTATTGTGAGAAGAGAAATATTATGACCAGAAGTAACTTGGGGATGGAAGGGTTTATTTCCCTTATACCTCTGCATCACAGTCTATCATCATGGAAAGTCAGAGTAAAAACTCAGGGCAGGAACCTGGAGGCAGGGGCTGATGCAGAGGCCATGGAGGAAACCTGCTTATTGGCTTGTTCCTCATGGCTTTTTCAGCCAGCTTTCTCACAGAACCCAGAACCACCAACCATAGGTGTCACTGCCCACAGTGAGCTGGGCCCTTGCACATCAATCAAAAATCAAGAAAATGCACCACAGGGCTGCCCACTGGAAAATCTGGTGGGGGCATTTCCTCAATTGAAGTTTCCTCTTATAAAATGGCTCTAGCTTGGGTGAATTTGACAAAAACTGGGCAGTGCATAGAGCAACTGCTTATCACTACTAAGTTAAATATGAACCCACAGAGAAGCCGGAGACCTCAAACTGACCCTAAAGCTAAAGACTAAACAGATGATATTATAGTTAGGTATTCCTTCCTGCCCCCACATTGACAAAGGCTAAAGGGCAAAATTGTGAAAATACATTAAATTAGTGATCTCTTGTCTTAGCATAGAGACACTTAATACAGAATTATAGTTTTGCCAAAGCTAAAACTAACAGTAATAAAATGAAGAGATGTGTTCAGAATTTCCACTAAGATAAAGCAAGAACCTTTGTGTGATGTACAGGATTGCCAGTTTGACAGTATCTAGACTCACTTTATAGACAAATGTCTGGACATGTCTGTCTTTAAGGAGACTTTTAGAGTCTGTAAACTGAGATTGGAAAACCAGCCTTAAATGCATCCAGTGTCATCAAATGTGCTGGACCACAGACCTGGAATGAATAAAAAGGAGCAAGCATGATGAGCATCTGCCCTCATCTCTCAACTTCTTCTCTATGGACACAATGCAGCCAGCTACCTCCTGCCCCTCTTGCTGTGACATCTCCACTGTTGTAGAGGATCGCCTCCAACTGTGAGCCACAATAACTCCTTCCCTTCAGCCAAGTACTTTGTCACAGCAATGAGGAAATTAGTGGATACAGAGTGGTACCAACATGTGAGGTGTCCCTGTGATTGGTACTGAGAAGTGGGGTGTTTCTGTGATTGGTACTGAGAAGTGGGGTGTCCCTGTGATTGGTACTGAGAAGGAGGTGTTTCTGTGATTGGTATTGAGAAGTGGGGTGTCACTGTGATTGGTACTGAGAAGGAGGTGTTTCTGTGATTGGTACTGAGAAGGAGGTGTTTCTGTGATTGGTACTGAGAAGGAGGTGTTTCTGTGATTGGTACTGAGAAGGAGGTGTCCCTGTGATTGGTACTGAGAAGTGGGGCATCCCTGTGATTGGTACTGAGAAGTGGGGTGTCCCTGTGATTGGTACTGAGAAGTGAGGTGTCCCTGTGATTGGTACTGAGAAGTGGGGTGTCCCTGTGATTGGTACTGAGAAGTGAGGTGTCCCTGTGATTGGTACTGAGAAGGAGGTGTTCCTGTGATTGGTACTGAGAAGGAGGTGTTTCTGTGATTGGTACTGAGAAGTGGGGTGTCCCTGTGATTGGTACTGAGAAGTGGGGTATTTCTGTGATTGGCACTGAGAAGTGGGGTGTCCCTGTGATTGGTACTGAGAAGTGGGGTGCCCCTGTGATTGGTACTGAGAAGGAGGTGTTTCTGTGATTGGTACTGAGAAGTGGGGTGTCCCTGTGATTGGTACTGAGAAGTGGGGTGTTTCTGTGATTGGTACTGAGAAGGAGGTGTTTCTGTGATTGGTACTGAGAAGGAGGTGTCCCTGTGATTGGTACTGAGAAGTGGGGTGTCCCTGTGATTGGTACTGAGAAGTGGGGTGTCCCTGTGATAAACCTTCCCCTGTGATTCTTAGTTTTTTGGAATTGGTTTGTGGGAGGAATGTGGAAACATTTGGGATTTGGGACTAAAAAGTCCCTGCAGTACTGTAATCAGAGCTTCATGGGCGATTCTGGTGGCTTTTCACAAGCAGAGAATGCAGTAAGACACAGGCAGTGGAGGCCCAGGCCATGAGACTCCAAGGGGGAATTGGGACCCCATCAAGAAATGTGCTAGACACCTTTCAATCCGCATTCTCACAAGGCATCTGGCCGCACCCTCTGTGCCTGCAAACCTCAGTGAAACCGATGTCAAAAGCAATGCACTAATTTATTTGATGGAGGCCATTTTCAGAACAGGACAGCATTTAGACAGTGGCGTAGCTTCTGGCCACTGTTTCTGTGCAGATCTACACTAAGAGACCAGAAAAATATAAAAAGTGTAAATTTGGCAGGGAGAGCATTGTAAGCCAGTGTAGCGTTGCTAAGGACAGTGCTGAGAAGGCAGCTCTGGTCACCAACAAGACTGGAGTAGATAAGGAGAAACGTTCTGGCCTGTGCTGGGACCATAGGAACTGCACCCTGAGCTATAGGCATGAGAGAGAGAGAGAGAGATGTGAGGGGGTACCTGGAATTGGATTCAGATCATCGTGCTGGTGGCAAAGCCAACCGATCCATCTTGGATGTCCCTGGTATGGATGTTGGGAATGTTTCCAATTGAAACATGTCAGTCATGCTTCCTGATAAATACAGCACCTTAGGTTTCTAAATATTTCATCTACTGCTAAATGACAGTTTCCTTCAAGTTTTGTAAGACTATGTTCTCAGTCTCATTAATCAGTGTTTTCCCCCATTTTCATCATTACCTAAAAACACACTTTATATATTTGTGATGAGTGTTCTAGTTTAATTCTTATTAAAACAGATTACAGAAGAGGATATACTCTTCATATAATACCAAATTATGGTTGGTCTTAGCAGAGAAGTCACAATGGCAGGAGCTTGAAGAAACTAGTCACATATCCACATTCAAGAGAGAGGAGAAATCAAGGCACAAAGGATGGCTTGTTGCTTTTTCCTTTCTTATTCTGGTCAGGAGCCCCTGACTAGGGAAGGGTACTGCCTACATACAGTACACTGTCTCCTCAGATCAATTAACTTCAGACAGCCCTCTACAGGATGACTTGATTTACAGTTTCCCAATTAGGACTCTCCTTCCAGGTGCCTCCAGGCTGTGCCAAGTTGGCAAACCTGACTAGAATAGTGCACAGTGTCATTTAAAATACATAGACATTGTATAGTTAAAATAATAGACATTGTCTTTTCACATACTTAGCAAATTTCAAGCAATACCATTTATTGGCATGAACAGTCAACATCTGTACAATTGAACTAATTCTTTCTAACTTGCTGTTTTTATCATTTGATAACCATTACCTCAATCCCCCACACTCACTTTACCAACCCATGGCCAACATTACTTTGTGTTTTTTTTTTAATCAGAGTTTTCACAGATAGCATGTAAATGAGGTCATGTAACACTGACTGTGTCTGACTTAGTTCACCTAATACAGTGTCCTCAGACTTAGCCATGTTGTCACATGTGAGAAGATTTACTTTTCAAAAGCTGACCAATATTCCACTTTGTGTATCTACTGAATTTGGTTTAGATCTGTTGACCTACTGATGAGCACTTGGTTGAGCTGATACCTCAGGACTTGTGACCAGTGCTAAGGAACATTGGAGTGTTGTTCTCTCGTCACACACTGACCCATGGTGGTAATGGAGGGAGAATTTGAGAATGGGGAAATCACTCTATTGCTTCTTATATCAATTGTAGCACCTTATATTTCCTCCCAAAATGCAAAGTTTCCTCTTTCTCCATATCCAGTTTTCATACTCTTAATTATATCTACACAGTTCAAATACAGTACTGTAAATTAATTCTTTGAGAATTTCATACATACCCATATACATGCATACAGTATATTTTGATCATATTTGCCTCGTATTCCTGCCTGAACTCCTTCCAGAACTCACTCACCCATGGCCCTTTTCACAACTTCATCTTCAGTTTTTGTTTGTTTGTGCTGCTCATTTACTCACGGTGTAGAACCATCCACTGAGCCTTGGACAACATACCAGGAACCACACCCCTAGAGATAACTGACTCTCCCTTTGCCAGTAGCCATTGACTATCGAGCTCCTTAGTAAGGGGTGAGGCTTCCTGAGCCCCTCTCCAGTCCTTGCTGAAATACTGACTGATGTGATCCATGCAGGTCTGTGCAGGCAACAATAGCTGCTGTTGGCTTATGGGAGCAGCAACCTCCTCTCGTCCAGAAGACCCTCTTTCACTATGGTCCTCCTCACCCTCTCGCTCCTACAATGTTTCTGCTCCCCTCCTCCCACATAACTGACTCTGAGCCTTGGGGGAGGAAAGCGTGAATGAGATATTTTATTTGTGGCTAAGAATTCAAGGTACTTTATTCTCTGCACTTTGAGCAGTTGTGACTTGCTGTATTAGCTGACTAGATCTAAATATTGAAGACTTAAAATATGTATCTTTAGGGTTGGGGATTTAGCTCAGTGGTTGAGTGCTTGCCTAGCAAGCACAAGGCCCTGGGTTCGGTCCTCAGCTCCAAAAAAAAGAAAATAGAAAAAAGAAAAAAATATGTATCTTTGGCTGAGGAGAGAACTTAGCTGATAAAATGTTTACCACACAAGCAGGACCTGTTTCTGATCCACAGAAAAGATCTTAGGAACCCAGGCACATGGTAGAGTCCCCATAATCCAGTGCTGGTGACGGGGAGACAGCAGGATGCCAAGAGTCACTGGCCAGCCAATCTAGCCTATTTGGCAAGCTCCAGACACAGTGGGAGACCCTGTCTCAAAAAGCAAGGAGAACAATGTCCTTGGAATGACACCCAAGGTTGTCTTCTGACTTCCACAGGAACTTCTGTGCATGCTGTCTGGCATACATGTATACCTGCACATACATGGCCACACACACACACACACACACACACACACACACACACACACACACCCCTGTACAAAATAGTAAAATAAATATGTGCCTTTCACGCACTCGGCAGCAGCATTTCTCCTTAGTGTCATTACATCACTGCCAGTCTTCACTGTGCTCATTAGCTCTCTTCAGCCACCAGTAAGGCAGGGCTGCAGAATGCCCATAGATGTGCATTTAACTGAATTCTGTAGTAATAGTAGGAAAAGGTCACATTTTATTCAGAGAATAGCACAAAAATTTATATTAAAAAAAGCATTTGTGTTTCAATGATGCCTCCTTTCTGAATTTTGATGTGTAGTGGATAGCCATCCCAGCCTTGGCCTGGAAGTTCCAACCCCCATTGAGGCTTCGATAATGGTCACACCCACAAGGCGGGGCTGAGGGAGGAAGCGGAAGACCCAGGATGGAGAGGAGAAGTCGATCTTGGTTCTGGGACCCTGGACGCTGGAGGAAGACTGAGCAGAGTTGTGTCATACCTTTGCCAGACCCTACAACCTATCCCTTCATTTGTAAGTTACCCCACAAAATAAACCTCCCTTTTAACTACGTGGAGTAACCTTAATAATATCACCAATATTGATGCATGCTTTTTGTGAGCCAAAATGAAAGCCAGTGTATTTCTCTGTAACTTACTGTTAATCAGAGTGGAATAATTGTGCTGTGTACTGAAGCAGAAAACATTTCTTATATTCTCTGGGTGTGGGTGCTATTTAATTTTCTATTAACTCTCTCTTTCCTGGCAAGATGAGGGTCATCAGAGAATCTCATGGGACTTAGCTTTAGCAGTAGCTCCATAGTAACTCTTCAGATGGACAGCTGGAAGCCACTTAAAATGGAAGAAATCATCTGATGTTATATTATGTATGGAGAGCCCCTTGCTAAGGGGGAACACTTTCATGAATGCTAATGAAAAGTGAATTTCTAGAATTCCCCTTAGGATGGCATGTAGACAATAAACAATGCATTCAGCTCAATTGGTTTTATGCCCTCTCTTCACTGTATTCCCAGGTTTATCAGAGACAATTTAAAAAACCCCAGATTGTATTTGTCTTAGGAATGGTAGCTGTAGTTTTTTGACTAAATGCAGAATTAAATGCTTTTTAAGCTAGTTGCAAACTAGATTACAGTGTTTCTGCACTTGGGTGGCATTTCAGGCACCAGACACTGTTCATAACACTGCAACTAGATATTTTAAAATAGGGGACTGGAGCTGGAGAGATGACTTGGTGTTTAAGAGGTTGTATTATATTTCCAGAGGAGACAAGTTTGATTGCCAGTACTCACATTAGGCTTCTCACACATACCTGTAATGTAAGTTCTAGGAGACCTGACTTCTCTGGTCATTGTGTGCATCCAAACACATGTGGCATATACTCACACAGACATATATATACATATATATATATACACAATTAAAAATAAAATAGATATTTGTTTAAAACAATTTAGTATAATTTTTTTTCATGGCCTTAAGTGAGGCTCTAGAGCTTAGTGGGGTGTGTGTGTATATGTGTGTGTGGGGCTGCATGTTTATGCACCTGTTTTTGGAGGCCAGATGACAATTTTGAAAAGCATTCCTCAGGTATTATCTAGCTTGTTGTTTCTGAGACAGAGCATGTCATTGGCCTAAAGCTCACCAAGTAGGCTAGGCATACTAGGTGGTCTGGATAACAAGCCCAATTTCTCTTGACTCCGTCTTCCAGCCATGGGATCACAAGCATGCACTATCATAAATGAATCTTACATGCGTTCTGGGAATTGAACTCAGGTCCTCATGCTTGTAAGACAATCGCTTTACAGGCAGCTATCTTACAGTGTCTCCTACAATCTATCGATCACATCACTTATCACCAACTTTTAGATGAAACTGGAGCTCCTAGTAGAAGATACTGGCCTCACAATTTGAAGCCACATCATCTTAACTGAAAGCCAGACTCTACCCTTCCTGCTCCTCAGAAATCACAGCTGAGCATTGTATTATTTTATATTGTGAAAAAACCCCATGCTGCAATAACCAATGTCAGCAGGAGTTTATCTGTGCTTACTGTTCCAGAGGCTTAGAGTCTATGATGATAAAGCAGAGACTGGCAACAGGAGGAAGGATCTGAGGATTCACATCTTGAATTGAAAACAGGGAGCAGGGGCCCCAAACATAAAAAAAAAAAAAAACAACACAACTATGTTGAGAGAGGCAGATCAGATTTTTGCATTGTTTTAACTTCTTAGTCATTAGGTTTGTTTGGCTTTGAGAAGAAATTAAAAATAAAACTTCCCATCTAACCCTCACTTCCCTAATTTACAACAGCACAAAACAAGTATAATGCTGACCTTACAGGCCAGTACATTAGACTGGGAGTTCATGTAAACCTTCCTTGATGGCCCTCTGTACCAGGACAGTGTTTATGCTGCATACTTGTATGTTAAAAAGCTATATGCTGTGTGGGTATATTTGCAATGCACTTAATTTCATGGTGGGTACTTATTATTTCTCAGATGCATATAAAATTTTATTTAAAGAATAATGGAGGCCAGAAAATGGACTCATTCTTTAATGTGGCTGCTACGCAAGCAAGAGCACTTGAAAGTAGAGCCCCATTTGGGCCTGGAGGCACAAGGCTGTAATCCCAGAAGTAGTGGACAGATGCACAAGGTTCTTTGGGGCTCATTGGCCAGCCAGTCTATCTAGAGTAATGATCTCCAGGTCCAGTGAGAAATCCTGTCTCAAAAGGTAAGGTAATAGAGGAAAACACCTAATATTGTTGACATTTGACCTCCAAGTTCACCTGCATATACATGAGCATACACATGTGCATATAACTTCTTACACACAAGAACCATGAAAACAATTAACTATAAGGGATATTGTGTTAATTATGTTTCCAAATTGCTTCTGATATGCTGTTACCAACATACAGTCTTCTGTAGAACATCCTATGTCTGCCAGGAGTCTGATGCCACTTCTATGGATTTATGTTCCATTTTGACTTCTAAAAACAACCCACACTAAACAAACTGAATTTTTGTATGCTAATTTTGATTTTTTTGAACCCTTTATAATGCTTTATTAATTTATTTTTTATTAAATATATATATTAAAGATTTACTTATTTATTATGTATACAGTGTTCTGTCTGCACATATCCCCGCAGGCCAGAAGAGGGCACCAGATCTCATTACAGATGGTTGTGAGTCATCATGTGGTTGCTGGGAATTGAACTCAGGACCTTTGGAAGAGCAAGTAGTGCTCTTAACCTCTGAGCCATCTCTCCAGCCCTATTAAATATATTTATTTATTAATTTTTTTTTCATTTTACAACCAACCCCAGTTCCCTCTCCCTCCCCTTCTCCTGCCTCCTCACCTCCCTCCCACTCTACCCCCATCCACTCCTCAGAGTGGGTAAGGCCTCCCATGGTAGTCAACAAAGTCTGGCATACCAAGTTGAAGGAGAGCCTAGCCCCTCCCCATTGTATCAAGGCTGAGCAAGGTATCCCACCACAGGGAATGGGCTCCAAAAAGTCAGTTCATGCACCTGGGATAAGTCCTGGTCCTGCTGCCAGGGACCCCACAAACAGATCAAGCCACACAACTGTCACCCACATTCAGCGCGTCTAGTTTGGTCCCATACAGGTTCCCAAGCTGTCAGTCCAGTCAGTGAGCTCCAACTAGTACTAGTCAGCTGTCTCTGTGGGTTTCCCCATCATAATCTTGATCCCCCTTCTTCTTCTTCTTCTTCTTCTTCTTCTTCTTCTTCTTCTTCTTCTTCTTCTTCTTCTTCTTCTTCTTCTTCTTCTTCTTCTTTTTGAATGCTGAATGCTGTTTATTGAAGGAGGGAGGTCTTAAATATAGGCTTACAGCACAATGGGAGAACCCTGGTGGGCAGAAGTTTGCTTCTGTTGTTGTTGTTGTTTTTTTTTTTTTTTTTTTTTGAGCTGAGGATCGAACCCCCCCCCCCCCGGGGGGGGGGCTTGCATTTGCTAGGCCAGCGCTCTACCACTGAGCTAAATCCCCAACCCTGCTTCTGATGTTTTACAATTTTGCATCTAAGCTGTTAACGCCCAATATGCTGGATACACAGACAAGGAGCTTCCCTTAAGCATTCAGGAGGATGGAATCTTGCAGGGAATTAGCAGAGGGATGATATCATGGTCAAGGTCAGCAAGCAATGCAACAGTACCCAAAACGGGAGCCAGGGCCCTACAGGTCTCCTCCTATTACTAAAAAATGAGCTTCTGACTTAGGTTGCATGGGATGTCAGCAGGTCACCTTACCTGTCATAGAGACACCTGTCCAGGCCACACAGGTGTTCTGTCTTAGGTTGGTGAGCGCCCCCCAGTGATTACTCACCTCTGAATACTCATTATCATACAGGCTCAATTGTGTGAGAGCTGCAGAGTTAACTGCTGCCAAGATCTCTAAGTGGCGCCTGGATTGCAATCTGTGTGTTCGACACAGAAAAGACCAACAGAAGTCTTAACCCACCCATAGCCAGTAGGCTAAAGGCAACTGAGTCATTCCCTTCCTTAACAAGCCTTACTGCAAATTGGAGTCCTTGTAAGATGGTATCCCGAGAGCAAATGGAACTTGAGTTTGTAAATTTATAACTTTCAAAGCCAATTGAAATGTATACAACTATTGACCTAAGTTAATTTTGATTTTTAAAGTAGGGCCTAATGTAGCACAAGATGGCCTTGAATTTTACATATAGCTATGGAACTTTTCTATTGTTTGTGTTTGTAGAAACAATATACAGATGCAATATATGGATGTTGATGAATGTGTACGTGTGTGAGTGTGTGGAGGCCACAGGTTGACCTTGAATGTCTTCACCAAACTTCTTTCCACATGTTTTTTGAACAAAGAACTCACTGATTTGGTAAGGTAGCTAGCCAGCAGACCCAGGAATCTTCCTATCTCTCTACCTTTCAAGTGTTGAAGTTGCAGGTAAATATCAGTATTTCAGGATTTTTATATAGGGCATTAGATCTGAACCTCATGCTTGTGTGTCAAATACTTTACTGACTAAGACAAATTCCCTACACTCAATCTTGAAATTTTGATGTTTCTGCCCCCATGTTCTAAGGACCACAAACTTGTATCACCATACACAGTTTGTGTGGTGCTGGGAACTGAGCTCACACCTTTGTACATGAGACAATCTCAGCCCTGAACAAAATCCAGTGTAGGTTCTGTGCAACTGTGAAAGAATGGTTCATTGTTCAGTGACCTGATGTATCTGAAGACAAAAAGGAGATCTTCTATGATGTATATTAGAGTTTATGTTGGTTTAAGTTTAGAACTAGTATTTCCTGTCCTCAAAACATTATTCTGAGTCCTCACCTCTAGCTCCTATTTCCACAATAGATCATTACCTGTTCATATCACTGTCACTGTATGAGATAGCATGATTAAGACAATGACATTATCAGCTAGGTTTTCAAACCCTTTCAGGGTCCTATTTATAGCTATTATATTTGTGATTCATCATATCTCTACTGCTGTTTCTAAAAATGAATTAACTTAGCATGCATTTTGTAGCCAATTCAATTATCCAAATGGCTAATATTCATTAGAAATCCATCATTGAGGTGAAATAGTTTGCTTTGCATATTTAATTTTTCCTTGCTACTTCTTACCATGTTTGGCAATGACAATGTAAATGAACTAATAAGGCATGTACCATTTCCTTCTATTCTATTATTTAGGTAAGTAACCAAGGACTCCAAGGCCAGAAGATGTTAAAGTTGACATTTGAATATTTGTCTGCCATGGTTTTATTCCTCTTGACATCCATTATGATACTTGCTCCTTTCTATTCATCAAAACAAATGTCCATCTACACTTTTATTATTGAGACAATCTCATATAACCCAGGATTGCCTCCAACTCTGTGCAGCTGACTATGATTTTGAATTTCTGATCATCTTTTCTTTACCTCTAAAGTGCTGTAATTACAGGCATGAACCACTGCTCCTAGTTTATACAGTGCTGGGGATCAGCACAGAGCTTTGCACATTCTAGGAAACACTCTACGAGCTGAGCCACATCCAGCTGCTCAGTCCATATTCTGTGCTTTTCTTTGCCCTTGCCTCTTATGCAACACAGCATCACTGGTTATACACCAACACAAAATCAATCAGAATCATTCACTGTACTAAAATCATCTTTCCGTTGTTTCCTGAGTATCCATTATGAGCCTAGTACTATTATACACCAAGAAAGACAGAAAAAAATTCTGTCCATAAGGGCATCATGGTTGAGAAAGGTGTAAAAAAACTATGTCAGCTGTGCAATAATTGTGAGAAAAGTTAAGCATGGCTAGTTGTGAGAAGAGATGAGAGAAAGGAAGGGGAGACCTAGTTCTGGTCAACTTACCTTGTTCTAGTCAAGTAAATACCACCAGCCACATATAACAGAAATATAAATTAACTTGAAACACATTACATTTGAATACTAAGTCATCAAATAGAAATTGTAGTGTAGGAAAACAAGGCCTATGTGACCGAGATATTCGCCAACCAGGAGTCTGCCTGATGGCCTAGCAACCAGGCCTATCAGAGGTCCTGATCATGCCTAGCCAATGAGGGGCAACCAAACATTGTAACTGGATCAGGATGCAGCCTGGGTGCTAGGTATATAAGGCTCTCCCCACTGCTGAATAAATAAGTATGCTCTTTGCCTTTTATTTGACTCCCAGAGTCTGCACTGTTGACTTCATGCCTTTCCACCACCTCCCCCGAGGGAGTCTTTGGACCCAGGAACATCTGGCACCCAAACAGATTCTGGTTATCTTCCTCCACTTACTCACGGCACTGGACAGCACTCCCAAGCTGGTGTGTTTCAATGAGAAGGCCCCTCAATGTTGTGTCTTTTCAATCCCTTCCATGAGTAAGCATTGGGAGCCCCCTTTCTTTCCTTCTCTAATACTGTCTGCCATGTTTGTTTGTCAGTCTAGTTAGGCACACTTTTTTTTCTGTTTCAGTTTGCCTGGTACTTCCTCATAAGGCCTGAACCCCCAGGAAGTGGAACCAAGGCTCAGTCCCTTAATACTATCCCTTGTCCAGAGACACCATGTGGGCATATGGCCATAGCCTAAAAAAATCATGGAAGTCCCCCAGTAAGCATAAAACCATAAAGGTCTGACACAATTTTCCACTCTTGCTGACTGCCATCTTCTCTCTGACTGTTGCTTGCCTGCTGTCTCTTTCTACAAAATGGGTAACCTCTTCATCACCTCCTCCCCTTCTATGTCTGATCTCTCTATGACATGTGATGAGGAGGATGCAGACAGTTTAGGGCCCATAAAACCTGCTGAGGAGAGTGTGGCGGCAGCTAAGTCCACATGTACTGCTTCCCCATCAGCCCCATTCCTGCTGTGAGAGGCTAAACCTCCACCACTGTACACTTAGAGTGAAGCGCCTCAATATCTACTTGACCCTGAAGGTGGAAATTCCCTTGCACTGTGGTATGCCCCTCAGCTGCCACACCCCTTGCTGTGGGATGATGCTTTTGTACACTGGTTTAATAAACCACTGATTGTCCAGCAGCCAGGCAGGAAGTATATGTGGGATAAGCATACAAGGAGAATTTTGGGAAGAGGAAGGAGACATCTGCCTGACATCCAGGGAGCAGCATGCAATGCCACACAGGTAAAGCCACAGAACACGTGACAACATATAGATTAATAGAAATGTGCTGAGTTTAAGGGTAAGAGAGAATGAATAGTTAGCCTGAGCTAATGACAAAGCAGTTTTAATTAATATAAGTCTCTGTGTGTTTACTTGGGTCTGAGTGGCTGTGGTGCTGGGCAGGACAGGAGAAATTCTGGCTACACCCCCTCTCTGCTGTCTTGGGCCCCAAGGCCAATGAAAGCCTTTATGGTCAACCTGGAATAAAATGTTGCTAGCCCGCCCTTGATTCCCACTCTCATGGCTGAAGTCTCCCTTATCTGGAAGGTGGGTAATGAATCAGGCCTGGATTCACTGTGCTTCAGATAGGACCTCACTCAAAGGGCAATACCAGTACAGACTTATTTTGACTGGTATAGTCTTCTCAAAGCTGTGCTAGAGCTGGTTGCCTTTTTTAACTGGAAATCAACTTCTGAGGATCAAGCAGAAGGTCAAGCACAAATGAATCTCTTAATTAATGTTAATTAATTAACGTGCTCACTGGACAAGGTAACTTTGTCTATCCTATCCATCAGGAACAGATTGGCCATCAAGCCTACTACTAAAAGGTTTCTAACTGGGCCTTTAAGGCTTTTAAGGTATGTACCCCATGGGAACCTTCAACTTATATCCACAATATTATTTAACAACCAGGGGAACTTTTAACTGATTTTCTCACATATGCCCACAAGGCAGTAAAACAGAGTAGACCTGAGCCCTACTTGTGAAATATTAATCAAACAATTGGGTCAGGAATGGTTTAGTGCCCCCACCAGTAATGTGGTCACACTGGTCCACAATGAGGACATTCACAAGTGGGTACTGGCTGCAAGAGATCTTGACCCCAGTAATGGTCCCATCACTGCTCTGACCACTTCCATGGGTGCCCTCCTGGTGGATAGGCAGTGTGCCAGCAGCATACCCAAGGGCCCACAAGTAGACAGATCTTGCTGGTGAAGCAGCAAACCAGGCCATTTGAGGTATGACTGGCCCTTGGCAAAGCCTGGGACCCAATGACCCAGATACAATAAAGAATTTCATTGGGCAAAAGATTACAGATCATAGCCTGCTGAAGGAAGCATCAGCCCCTTTAAACTCCAAGTGGGGCACTCCTCAGCCCCACCAGTAAGAGGAGCCTCTGGTAATACAGTAATCTATTGGACACTGGTCATTTTTCCACACTCCTCAATGCTGACCATCTGTCCTTATGAACAACTTGTAAAGGCTTGGTGGACCTGGGTGTAGACATCACCATATTAATAGAAATGGAGGCACTCTGCTTCCCTCATTAGAAATTTAGACCTTGCCCCCTCATCATTGGAGTAGGAGGCCTACAAGATTAAAAAATTACCACCCATCTAGTGCATTGGAAAGACCTTGATGGCAACAAGGGAGCCATTTACCCTATAGTTTCTATAGTACTAAGATACCTCTGAGGCTCTCAAATCAAGACATCTTAGTAGAACAGTGGCCTATAATTGAACCCAAGCTGTCAATTCTAAAGGAATTAGTCACAGAATGACTAAGATGGGGCACATAGAAATGACCACAAGTAAACATAATACCGCCATATTTGTTATTCCCAAGAGATGGGGATGTTGCCATCTCCTGCAGGATCTTCATGCAGTTAATGATCAAATGCATAAAAATGGGGTCTACACAACCAGGCCTCTCCCACTTTAGCAGTATTCCTCCATCTCATTTTATTTTATTTTTTTATATTAAGGGTTGCTTTTTTTCAAATTCCCCTGGTACCACAAGATCAAGACCATTTTGCCTTTCTAATATGCAGAAGCCAAGAGATAGCAATGGACGATTTTACCCCAAGGAATGAAGAATAGCCTCACAATCAGCCAGTTAAATGTGGTAAATATTCCCAAGGACGCCCTCTTAATCCATTACACACATGCTCTCCTTCTGGCATATCTGGACGCAGTCTATCTTCAAAGGACTGACAAAAGAGTGTTAAAAGATCTTGCATCATTACATCTGATCATGGCACTGGAAAAGATTGAAATGCCACCCCTCTTTGCCTTTTTAGGCCTTTCCATTGCTAAGCAGGTCTGCCCCCTTTCCTTTAAATTGGAAATGAAGGAATTGTACTCACTCTCAGAATTACATCAATTATATGGCATGGTTAATTGGCTTAAGGCCTTTCTGCCTATCCCTCATCAAGACATGAGATATCTCTTTTCATTGTTGGAGGGTCCTACCTGCCTGTCCATCAAGGTTAAGCTTACTCATGAGGCTAAAGATCTACTAAAAAAGGTTTTAGTCATTCTAGCTACCTCTAGCCTGCAACTTCATGATCCTCAAAAGTCCTTGTTAGTAATGATCCTCTGGATACCCAGGGTGATTTTGGGGAGTATTATTACAGTCTGGAACCCTTCTATGGATACACCAAGAACATTCTGGTCTGCACAATGTCACCTCTAAGTTTAACAAGTCCTTCTAACTTGGCCTTAAGGCATGAATGCTGCTGGCACCTAGAACATATGGATGAGAGCCAGATAAGCTTGTCTTCCCCTTTTCTCTAAGGAATATTGAGTCCCTCTGGATGGATTCTATCTCATTCCAGTAAATGGTTGCAGGGTTCACAGGAACTATTGACAATGATTTTCCAAAAGTCAAGATATTAGCAGAGCTCCCCACACTTCAAATACATATACAGCCTCATGAAGTCTCTTCCTTCACTCCCATCCCTCACACCACCCTGGCCTTTACAGATTCCAATAAAAACAGATATGAGGTTCTTGTCCAGCATCCTGGCTCCAAAGATGTTATGTATGTTGTCCCTAACCTTGGTTCTGTTCAGGTGAGTGAGCTCTTGGCCCTCCTCAAGGTTCTAAACTGAGCACTTCAATATTTTTTTTCTGACAGCCAGTACACTGTATAAGCAGTTTGTGTGCTGGCCTTTTCTCAAGTCAAAGACTCGCTGGCTCCCATTGCCAGCACTATGCTGCTTATACAAGATGTCTTAAATAAGAAGACTAAGCCCTGGTACCTATCATATATTAGATTCCACTCCAAATTGCCAAGCATACTGCCTCAAGGAAACAAGGTTACAGATGCCATCATATTAATAGCTACTATAGGCCTCCTAGAACAAGCCAGGGCTCTTCAGCAGCAATTTCACCAGTCTCCACAGAACCTTCTCTCTGAGCTGCCAATTTTCCAGTGCAAGTATTTGTCTCAGTCCTGTGTCACCTGAACACCTCTTGCCCCTTTGGGGCCACTTCAGTGTGTAGGAGTCAACCATTGTGGCTTATTGCTCAATGACATTTAGCAAATGAACATTATGTATTATGTTCCTTTTGGCAATGTCATATATGTTTATGTGATAGTGGATACATGCTCCTCCTTTGTGTATGCCCTTGACCTTTCTGGGTAAAAGACTTAATGTTATTATGGCCCTTAAATTGGCCATGTTGGTTAAGGGGGGCGCCTTGGGCTATAAAGACTGTCAATGGCCCTGCCTATGCCTCAAAACAGTTTAATGACTCCCTGGGATCCTGAAAGATCTCTCAGACCATTGGCATGCCCTATAATCCTCAGGGACAAGCCATCATGGGAAAGAGCCAACAGGACTCTTAAAGAACTATTGGCCAAGATCATCTCACCAAAGATAAAAAGGGATCCCCAATTGGCCCTAACTGAAGTCCTTTTCCAAATAAATTTTTTCAGCTTTGATGAGGTGGGACTCAGTCCAGCATATAAACATTGGGTGTTCCTGCCCAAGGGCACACCTCTACCCCTAGTTAGATGGAAAGACCCTATCTCCCTCCAATGGAAGCCGCCAGCCCCTCTGCTGATGCATGAGGAGATGGTACACTTGTGTTTTTCCTCAGAGTCCAACTATGCCAATGAGTCCCAACAAGAGATATGCTTACTATGACAGACCAGCCTGCCTCCACCAAAGAAGAATTGGCCATGGATGAGTAATGTAATACTCATCACCATTGTCCCTTTTATTCCCCAAAATGCAAATAATCTATGGACTCTGGTTCCTGCCTCCCATTCTGTTGCCAGTGGCAATTAACTCCCCTGCTTTCCCTGTGCTATTTGACACCAACTTTTCCCTAGGCCTGGCCTTTCTGGACCTGATGCTGACCACCAAATGTTGGCTGGTGCCTGGTCTGTGGAGGAAGCCCTTTGCTTTACTTCCATCCCCCCTTTTTTATCTTTCTTTTGTCCAATGCCTAAGAAATAGAATTAGTAAGAAACATGTCCCTGCTGGCCTTTGATCCACGCTTCTCGGCAATTTGCCTCACCCGCTTAAGTACTCCATTCTACTTTAAGAACAAATATCTTGTCTCAATATGACCAGGGTCTCAGTGATGTCATTGGAGACAGATTTTTTTTTTAAACTAAGGTCTAGGACAACTTATAAAGGCTATTTGATCTCTCCTAGATGCTCACATATACTTTGATTGGCAAGGTGATATTGTTATTTCTTATTCTTTTTATATGCCTCCTGCAGCACATCTAACAGCAGTGGGCAGCAACTAAGGTGACTCTTCAGGTTTTAATGACTCTTAGATATCCTTCTCTTAGCCCTCTATGGGGGTTTATGCATGCCTGGTTCTCTGAAATTCAAAGGCTACTGCCTAATCTTCTCCACATGGGAGGCTCTCCAGGAATGGATGTTCATCAAGGGCTGACAGTCAATGATGGTCAAGAGTTTGTTAGGCAAGTCAACCTAAGTAAGGCACAGGCCAGTTGATGAGACTTCTTGGGGCAGGGTCACAAAGGCCTGAGCAAAGAACTCTGGCTCCTGCAGAGCACCCATTTAATAAATAAAAAAGAGTGGATATGTAGAAATATATGGCCTATGAGGCCAAGAGATAAGTCAACCTGGAGTCTTTCTGAAGGCCTAGAAAAAGGTGATGTCAAAGATCATTATCATGCCTAGCTAGTGAGGCGTGACCATGCAATGTCACCAGATTGGGATGCAGCCTGGGTGCTGAGAGGAGGGTATATAAGACACTCCCCATTGCTGAATAAAAGAGTTTGCTGTTTTTCTTTTACCTGACACCCAGTGTCTGTGCTGTTGATGCTGTGACTTGGCACCACCTCCCCTGAGGGAGCCATTAGGACTCAGCAATATTGGAATTAGCCTGTTTTTCTGTAACATGAACAGTATAAAAGTGGTCATTGGTATTATTCTTATTTTAGTTGTATACACTGCATGTGTAGATAGAAAGTGGTTTGGAAGTTTTGGGAAAGAGTCCATAAAAAGAAGTTCTGGTTAGGTGTGTGTAGCCATAAGGTTTCTTTAGTCCTGTCCATGCCCATGGTCCCACAGCCACTTATAAAATAATCATTCAGAGGCTTAACATTTATTTACAAACTGTATGGCCTATGGCAGGCTTCTTGCTAGCTAGCTCTTTCATCTTAAATTAACCCATTTCTATTAATCTATGTTTTGCCACATGGCTGTGGCATGACCAGTCTGCTAGCATCTTGCTACTCCTTTGGCAGTGGCTGGTGACTCTTCAGACCCTACCTTTTTCTTTCCTGTCTCTCTCATTGGATTTGCTGCCTGCCTCTAAGCTGCTTTGCCAGAGGAAAATGCAGCTTTATTTATCAACCAATCAGAGCAACACACATTCACAGCATACAGAAAGATATCCCACAGCACTTCCCCTTTTCTGCCTAATCAAAAAGGAAGGTTTTAACTTTAACATAGTAAAATTACATATAATAGAACAAGTATCAAGCAAAAATTACAGTTACAATATCTTGTCTATTTGTATCTGGCAAAATTAAAGAATATATTTTATCTATCCTATATTTGTGAGTCTAAGGTTTTATACCTAATTTAACTTATCATAACCGATTATATAATATATAATATAACTTATTATAACTATCTAGTCTTCAACTACATCAAAAATCCCAGAAGGATGTAGCTAGAGTTTTCCTGCCTGGCCCAGTTAGGACAAATCTCTCTTACCCACCAGTCCCACAGTCGCTCAGACCCAACCAAGAAAGCACACAGAAACTTACATTGTTTAGAAACTGTATGGCTGTGGCAGGCTGCTTGTTATCTACTTCTTCTCTCTTAAATTAACCCATTTCTGTTAGTCTATACTTTGCCACATGGCTTGTGGCTTACTGGTGTCTTTACATGTTGCTTTTCATGGCGGCGGCTGGCAGTGTCTCTCCTCAACCTTCTACTTCCCAGAATTCTCTTCTCTCTTGTCCCGCCTATACTTCCTGCCTGGCCACTGGCCAATCAGAACTTTATTTACACAGAGCCATATCCACAGCAGAAGGATATTATCTAAGTAAACAGGAAGAGTATTGTAAGCAACTTCCAAAAATCTAGAATGACAGAGATAGTTGGCTGCCTGAACAGTCATCCAAAGTTCCTCTGCAATGTTGGGGCATCCATCTTTAGCCTATAGGTCTAGAGTCTCTCAGTTGCTTCTCCCTGTGTCCTGTAGAATATCTGGCTGTCTCCTTTGCATAGCAGGAAACTTAAGGACCACCTTGACTTGTTTTGGCAAAATTTAGTGGCCGTTTTTCCATGGGTCCTGCATATCTAGTCTATATAACATACTGCCAAGCAGTCCAGACAAAAGCAGTTCTTTGCCCAGCAGGCCATTTTGTGCCAAGAAGAAGATAAACTCCATATGGAGTATCTTCAACATCCATCTCCCTCTTTGAAGGAAATTGGTGCTGCCAAAAGCAGACATGTCTCATTGTCCAGAAAGCTTAAGTTTTTAAAACATTTTAAATGCCATATTCTGTATGTCTTTGAAGTGTTTGAAGATTACCTAACTGAAATATATCTATGTATATCTAGAAAACTTAATATGACTATAAGTTTGATTATCATAAAGGACTAATTATTAATCTATAATTCTTAATGATATATTACAATTTTGAATGAGCTGCATAAACATAATACCTTAAACAACAGTAGAAATATACACACAGTATAACAAAATTAACTTTAAATTTGCATCAATAAACTAAAATCCATAGCAATATAAAACATTTTAAACAAATTGGTGCTCTTTAAAAGTAGATTCAACAATCTACCCTTTTATCCTGTCATATCTATAATATCTCCTTTTTTTTAGAAAGAGATTTTATTTATAATCAATTTTACTTTAAGTAAAAATAAACATTCATAAACAATATTTTGGAAATTTGGACATAGCTACCCATACTAGTCCCTGTTGGTTAGGGTGCTGGTAATCTCAGGGGGATCCTGAGAAAACTAAGAATTATAGTTAAATCTTGGCTGTAGTCTGTGTGGATGGATCATCTCAGCCAGTTGCTTTGAAGCTGATTTTGGATGTTGGGTCATCTAGGCTATAGTGTCATTAGAGACCTTTCAGGGAGTCTTAGTTGATCAAACCATATTAGCCCAGAAGCAATTCACAGGTTCTCATCTTCTGTGGAAACAAAAGCAGAACTTCTTTTCCAAAGCAACATATCCTTAGACATAAATTTTGAAGTCAAGATACCTTAAAATATGCATATTGGTTTAACTGAATAGCCTTTACAATCAAATGTCTTTCTGCAGTTAAAAATCCCAAAAATAATATAATCTAGACTCTGTGTGTGATTTCTATCTTTATGTGGCTCATTTTTCATTTTTCATATTACTTTTACTGTCTCTTTAAAAACTTTACTTTTAAAAACTGTTTTTTTATATAACTCTTTCTCTCTCTTCCATGCCTCCATACATCTTTACACATACTGTAAACCATTTAGAGTTTTATTCATTTTAATCTGTCTTACTGTGAATCTGTAATCCTTCTCTGACCAGGAGAAATTTTAAACTGCTAAGCTGCATGGCTAGGACCAATGTAGTAGACTTGGCTGCTGACTTCACACACCTTAGCTTCTCAACATGGCAGAGGTACACCTACTGCCAGCTCTAGGAAGAAGTGGGTCTATGCCTCCAAAAAGCCTTTTTTTCTGTACTGGCAAAAGCTAAATCTGCCATGCAACATGCTGCATGGCTAGGAGACACCTCTGTGCACCACAGTGGGAATCTGCCATGCTGTAGGTCAAGCCTGCAGGCCATGGCTTGCCTGAGAGACACAATTAGGAATCTGTTTTTAGCTCCATTTTAGAATCTTTTTTTAAAGCTTTCTCAGGTTTTGGGTGGAAATTCTTGCTACCATGTCTTGGCACCAAATGTAGCCATAAGATTTCTCTGGTCCCGCCTGGTCCTATGGTCCCATAGCCACTTATAAAATAATCATTCAGAGGCTTAATATTATTCACAAACTGTATGGTCTATGGAAGGCTTCTTGCTAGCTAGCTCTTTCATTTTAAATTAACCCATTTCTATTAATCTAGGTTTTGCCACATGACTGTGGCATTACCAGTATGCTGGCATCTTGCTTCTCCTTTGGCAGTGGCTGGCATCTCTTCAGATCCCACCTTTCTGCCTTTCTCCTTTCTGTCTCTCTCATTGGATTTCCTGCCTACTTCTAAGCTGCCTTGCCAGCTTTATTTATCAGCCAATCAAAGCAACACATATTCACAACATACAGAAAGACATCTCACAGCAGGTATGGTGATACATAGCTTTAATTGCAGAGACAGGTGCACCTCTTTGAGTTCAAGACCAGGCTGATTTAAACAGCCAGTTCCAGAATAATCAGAGTTACATAATAGAGAGAATCAGTCCCAAAGAAATAGAGAGGTTTGGGTACTTGAACACTAATGACACATATTTCTAGCAACTATTTTTAAAAATAACAGATCTCACTTCTAATCAAGAGAACTTGTGGTTACAACAGATGGTGAACATTACAGAAAATCACAACTGATCAATTTTCAGAGCTGTGGAGCCTAGTCCTAACTGATATGTCTACAAAACAACCACTATATCTAAGGCCCAGGGATGCTTGTAGAAAAGGGTCCAGAAATACCATATGAGTTTGAGGAAGAGGAAGTTTGCTGTGAGATTGTGTCTCTTATGAATTTCAGAAGACATCCATGAAGTCTCACCAATATGGCTGCCTGTACTTAATCAGTACGTGGACAACACCAACAGGCATGCTAATGTGAATAGAGGAAAATTCAGGAGACTGTAAGCCAAACAAAGAATTGCAGGCAACTAATGAATAGTGAGAGCAGAAGAATAGTCTTCCACAGGGAAAAGCACAAATTGGTTATCTAATACCAAATAGTCAGCCCTGGAAATATACACACAAATGACATTATATAGATTGAACAGATTTTATTTATGTACATATTTATATTATACATGTAGCAACAGGTAAAGGAAAACAGGCTATGGATTTGAAAGAGAGCATTGTGGTTGAAGATTATATAAGAGGTTTTAGATGAAAGAAAGAGAGGAAGTATATATTATCAAAACTCTAAAATATGCAGGCTCATGATAAAGAAAAAACATGCAGTAGCCACAACAACCACTGAAAAAGATAATAGTTTTCTCACAGCTGCAAGCTAACATAGGACAGTGTCTCCAAATGGGAGGTGAATCAATGCTGAGTCTGTTCCTATGTAGTCTGTAGACCCCAACCCCCTGCTTCACTCCTCCTGCTTTACTCCCTATAAATACCCTGTCCCTTTGCTACGTGGGGGTCTCCTGCTCTGCTCATGCATCAGACAGATGGAGAGACCTGGGTTAATTTGCAATAGTAAAAAGAGTCTTTGCTTTTTCATTGGATTTGGTCTAGGTAGTCTTTGGGGGACTCTGGGTATAACAACCTGCAAAACATTTAAAAAAAAATCAAACCAATCAAAATTCCAGCATAGATGGTGGAGGGCTGATATGGCCATAAGAGGAGCTATTTGGTAGTTTATGGCTGCTGAGAGAAAGTCATTCTCCAATGTGGGGCATGGCTACTGGTAGATTAGTCTTGCCCATGTGGATGGCCATACACCCATATACTTATGGGCAGCATTAATTAGACTCAGAAGGTTGTCATTAAAGAAGTACAAAAATAAAAGAAGACAGGAGTTCTAAGAATGTCAGGGTGGGGTCACTAACGGGGGTAAAGAGAGTTAGTGATGGATGGGTATGATAAATGCATCTTATATAAATAAGTGAATGTTTACAAAACATAAACAAACAAAATAGATCTTTCCAGAAATGTCCTTACTGGTCCCCAAGGAGCTTCCTTTCTCTTCAGTGGGCTCTTCTTGCAGCTGTTTGGCCTCAGAAATGCATACCTTCTTCCTGCTCAGAACTGTTAACAAAGCTGCTTTGTGCCTGCTCTGATTCGGAAAGCACCCACTATAGTTCTGTAAATTCTCACTGCCCCACAAAGGCCTAATCTACTATTGAACTAGTATTTACTGAATAATGGCAAGTATTTCTCTGGACTCTTTAACTTCAAAACTAAAATTCCTTGAACTTGGCTCCTAATTTTTCCCTTGCAGTGAATTCAGACCTGGTATCTGCTATATATCAGTCAGGTCACAACTCCATGTGCTTCAAGGAGGGCAGGGTACCAGGAGATGGAACTGCTACCACATGAGAACTGAGGACAGAGTCTGAGGTGAGCAGCAAAGTCATTGAACTAGAGGTATATCACGAATTCTTACTCTACTCAGTGGAGCGCCTCTCACTTGTGATCTAAGCAATTGTAAGACCGAAGAACACTGTGAGTTTTGAGACCAGCCTGAATCAGAGAGTGAGCTCTATGCCCAGCATGTTGGCATGCCTGTGAATGCACATGAAGGCCAATGCTCAATACCACGTGTCTTCCTTAATCGCTTTCATGTTTTGAGAAAGGGTCTCATTGACTCTGGAGCTCATTAATTGAACTGGCCAACAAGACCCAGGGCTCCTCCTGTCTCTGTCTCCCCCAAGCTTGTATCATTGGCACATGTTAATACACCAGACTTTTTACCTGGGTTCTGGGGATTAAACTCAGATCCCTAGAATTACAGGGCAAAGAGTTTCTTGTTTCTGCTGCTGCCCTGGTTGAATCTCCTATCTCTACCACTCATCTTGTCATGGGAATGCAAGGATTAGAGAGGTGTATCACTCTGTCTTTTTTTAAAATATGGGCTCATAGGATCAAACTCAGGCCATTAGGCTTTTGCAGTAATTGTCTTCAGCCATAGATTATCTTCCTAACTCTGAGTTTCAGATTTTTTTTCTATTGGATAGTATATATACTTAATACTTAATGTGGGGAGGAGGATTTTTATGTCTGAAATAATTGATATAAGCTGTACCACCACAGAGCACTCATCCATTGATTTTAAAACATGTCTAAGATCTACATTTTCTGATCACTCCTCCACTTTTCTGCCACAGGTTATCTAAATCTTCAGTTTCTGTCAAAGCTCATCCAGTTATCTGGACAGCATTCCCTTGCTGTCAGAGAAATGTAAGTAGACTTCAACAAACAGAAATAGGTGGAACTCAGTCAAGAATCTGGAACAATTAAGTAATAAATTAACAATAAATCACACACACACACACACACACACACACACACACACACACACACACACACCATGTACTCTCTGTCTCTCTTATACACATACTCAGAAGTGAATAACACTGTAATGTTTCTTTCTTTGCCTCCTGTATTCCCTAAGGCAACACTGCTTAATGCAGTAAGGAAGCCAATTGCCAGTTCCTCCATCTCCTGCAGGACAGGGGGGAAAGAGTAGCACTCCTTTGGAATACTTGTCTGGATGCTGCATAAGGGACTGGTTTCTGTCTCATCTGACCTTTACATCAGGTGGGAATGACAGTCAAGACATCATAATAGTGGTGTTGCTGCTGTGTATAAACAGCTGACAAAGATTGGCATGAGTGGATGGATGTGATCTAAAACAAAAGAAATAGAGAGAATATTCAAGCCCTCCCCCCCAAGAAACAAGGGTATATGGAGATTAAGAAATTTTAATATGGCCATATATTTGAGTTGGGATGGTAGCATACATATAGATTAAGGAAAGATGTTCATCATAAACATTTAAAATAAGTAGTCATGAGCTACTTGGTGAAGATGTTTATCCTCTGCAATGATTGAGAAATTTGAGTTTGTTTTAAATGTACATTTTTTTCAACAGGTAACAAGGCATACAAAGAAACTGCCTTAGGGTTGCTATTGCTGTGAAGAGACACCATTGCCATGGCAACTCCCCCCCCCCCTTTTTAAATTATATTTGTGTTTTAATTTTACATATCAGTCATGGGTTCCCATGTCCTCTCCCCTCCCGCCCCCACTCCCACCTTCCCCCCATCCCCTTCCCTCCATTCCCATCTCCTCCAGGGCCAAGACTCCCCTGGGGATTCATTTAAACCTGGTGGATTCAGTACAAGCAGGTCCAGTCTCCTCCTTCCAGGCTGAGCAAAGTGTCCCTGGGTAAGCCCCAGGTTCCAAACAGCCAGCTCATGCACTAAGGACAGGTCCAGGTTCCACACCCTGGATGCCTCCCAAATAGTCCAAGCCACTCAACTGTCTCACTTATCTAGAGGGCCTGATCCAGCTGGGGGCTCCACAGCATGGCAACTCTTATAAAAGTAAACATTTAACTGAGGTGGAGGCTTACAGTTTAGAGGTTTAGTCTATTGTCATCATGGCAGGGAGCATGGTGTCATGCAGGCAGACACAGTACTGAATACATCTTGATCAGAAGGCATTAGGAAGTGGTCTGATACACTAGGCAGTATCTTGAGCACAGGAAACCTTAAACTCACCTCAAAAGTAACATGCTTCCTCCAACACAGCCATACCTACTCTAGCAAAGTCATACCTCCTAATAGTGCCACTCCCTATAAGATAATTGGGTCAATTACATTCAAACTACCACAGAAACGAATTCATTAATGGAAAGAGAACAATTCTCTAAGAAATAACTCCAAAGAGAAAAAGGAATCAGTCCTACTAGACAAAGACTTTAAGACAGCTGTCTTAAATACACAATGTTGTGGGAAACACAACTGAATAAAGTAATTATGCAAAACAGTCTAAGAGGAAACAATAGTGTGAAGAAAGAGAAATTAGTTTTAAAAGCACAAAGTGGTAACTTTGGAACTAAAAAAGACACTAGGTTGTTGCGGCAATAGAACTTAACAAATAGAAGAAATGTCAGGGAATTAAGAATGATTGTTTGATGTTATCATGCCTATAGAATGAAAAGTAAAAATAATGCAGAAAAGTGAGCAGAGACTGTCTTAGTATTCCATTGACCAAGGTCACTCTTATAAAGGAAAGCAATTAATTGGGGTTTTGCATACAGTTTCATAGGCTTAATGTATTATTATCATTGCAGGAAGTATGGTGGCATAAAGGTAGATACGTTACAGGAGATTAGCTGAAACTTTATATCTACAACATGATCTACAGGCAGAAACAGAGAGAAAAGAGGAGAGGAGAGGGGAAGAGAGGGGAGGGGAGGGGAGGAGAGGGGAAGAGAAGAGAGGGGAGGGGAGGGGAGGGGAAGAGAAGAGAGGGGAGGAGAGGATAGGGGAGGGGAAGAGAAGAGAGGGGAGGAGAGGAGAGGAGGGGGAAGAGAGGGGAGGGGAGGGGAAGAGAGGGGAGAGGAGGGGAAGAGAGGGGAGGGGAGGGGAGGGGAGGGGAAGAGAGGAGAGGGGAGGGGAGGGGAGGGGAGAGGAGGGGAGAAGGGAGGAGAGGGGAAGAGAGGGGAGGGGAGGGGAGGAGAGGGGAAGAGAGGGGAGGGGAGGAGAGGGGAAGAGAGGGGAGGGGAGAAGGGAGGAGAGGAGAGGAGAGGGGAAGAGAGGGGAGGGGAGGGGAGGGGAGGGGAGGGGAGGGGAGGAGATGAGACAAAGACACAGACAAGGAGAGACTAGACCTGGCAATCCCCAGAGACATATTTCTTCTAACAAGGCCACATCTACTCTAACAAAACTTCACCCCCTAATCTTCTCAAATAGTGCTACTCCCTGGAAACTAAGCATTCAAATATATGAGTCTATAAAGACCCTTTTTATTCAAACCATCACAGAGTCTATGTGGCATATTCTGAAGGTGAGGTCTAGAAAGTAGCATAGCATTTGTCTGAAGTAGCAATGGCCAGGAATTCTAAGAATCTGAGAAAAGATGGATCTACAAATATTAGTAGATTGACAAAATAGATACAGGATGAATCCAAGAAGACCCACGCCAAGATACATCACAATAGAGGTACTAAAGGTTAGAAAAAGAGCTAAAAATGTGAACATAACAATATAATGTTTCAGATCAGAGTCTATTTTCCTTTATTCTACTTGGATTAAATTACTCTGAGAAAAAGCAACTCGGGGGAAGTAAAAGTTTATTTGGTTTACACTTCCAGATCATAATCCATCATTGACAGAGTGAGGGCAGGATTGGAGCAAGAACTTTATACACAACCATTCATACACTGCTTTATGGCTCACTCAGACTCATGTTTAGGTATCTTTGTGTATACAGTGCAGGCCCAGCTGCACAGGGAAGGTAATAACCACAGTGGACTGTGCCCTCTTGTATCAATGAGCAATTAAGCAAATGCCCACAGATATGCTCATATGCCAATTTGATGAAGTAAATTCCTCAACTGAGATTCCTTCTTCCTGAGTGTGTCAAGTTGATGACTAAAACTAGCCAGTACACATGCATACAGTAAATCACATCTAGACAATTGCTCAGTTGGGGTTTTCTTCTCAGACTACTCTAGGCACTGTCAGGTTCACAGTCAAAATCAAGTATGACATATCAAAAAAGATGTCTCTAATAAGAGTTTCATATTTTTGAGCTAAAGCTTTGCAGGTCAGATGGGAGACAGATGATTTTTCTAATGAGAATGCAGAAAAACCCAAAGTTTGGGTTTGAGCATGGATGACTTCATAAAGACCCAGATACTAAAGCCTTGGATTATTGGAGCCATGCTCTCCAAAGTAGTCATAGTACTCTGACTGTCTTCTTCCTCCTGCCTATCACAAATAGGATTTGAACAACCAATCCAACATGATCTCCTGACATGATAGGCCAGACAGGCTGAGCAAAAATAATTTTTCTTGACTTCATAAGTAGCCTGTGTCCAGTGATTTCTTAAAGTGACATAAAGATGAATAATATAATTAAAATTGTCAACCCAAAATAATATATCTAGAATAAACATTTCCCAAAACTAAGAAATGTCATTACTACATCAATAAAAGCTAACAGAGTTCAGTATGAATTGTCAAGTTCCTCTAGAGTAACAGAATCAACAGGATGAACACACACACACACACACACACACACACACACACACACACACACTCAGCTTATATTAATATAGTACCCACAGCTGAATTACCAGAGAGCCTAAGAACCCACTACCTTGAGTTGGCTGCCTCAGCACTTAGAGTATACTTGTTAATACAACTGAATGAGAGGAAAGACCATCAAACTGGCCAAATTTATTGCAAGCTTTATTATATGCCCACAATATAGCTAGTGACGGACTCTCTTTAAATGCATGATTTAAAAGGTCAGCAACAAACATGGGGAAAACGTGTTTTTGTAGCCCCCAAGCTGCAAGACAAGGAAGTTTTGAAGGTTTGGGAGACTTCCAGAGAAATATGGTTATGTGGAAACTTGGCAAAACACTTCAAAATTATTTGGCAGAACATTTTACCTTATGAGGGTGGGTATAGGTCAAGAAACAGTTAGGTGTTGACCAAGTCCAATTCCAAGAAGTTTCAAGATATGGCCATGTCAAATTCTAAGACATAGAAACAAATTTACAGAAAGCAGAAACCAATTTATATTGACCTTGTAACAACATGATCTGTTGATTGAAAGATGGAGTCAAGCTGGTTCATCAGTCTCATGCTGGCTATCTTTCAAATAAGAGACTGACAACCTGGCAGTTGTTTAGTTCACAAGGCTGGGTGCCTCAGCAGTCACAATCTTTAACTAAAAATCATTAAAGTTCCTGGGGAGCCTCTGGTCTTTATTTCTCAATGGAAGCCAGATAATGCTAGTCCTGATATCAGTGGATGAATCAGCACCAGCAACACCTGGGCCAACCAACTGGTAGTGAGGAAGGCCAAGTGGGCAAAAATGCAGTAATCTTCTTTCTGCCTTTTATCTGGGTTGCTACCAGAAGGTACCATCTACAATGAGAAAGGGTCTTCCCATATCAACTAAGGCAATTAGGACAGTTCCTCACTTGGCGATCCCTACTCAGGTTGTTCTAATTTGGAGCATGTGGACATCAAAACTAACCATAACACCAGTAGACTCACCATACAGGAAATACTAAGGAGACTATGATCAGTAGATGTTTTGTCAGCTTCACAAGAAAGCAAAATCACAAAGCTTGGACCAGGCTCCCCAACATACACTGATGGCATAGGCACCCTCCTTCCATGAAGAGCGATACTAAGCAGATGTTAGAATTCCTTCTGATGTTGTAGAGGGCTTTATTTTATAAAAGAAAGGTAAAGCATTGTATACAATGTAGTTTGATTAAGGTTCTGAAATTTTCCCCACTCCTCTATATTGTGGTTCAGAACAAGAACCCCTAGGACATCCTCTGTCCATCTCTATAGGCTCATCTGAGTATAAAAACTCTTTCTTACCCATTTCCTAAGTACAATATTATACTTATTTACAATATTCTTGTCACTGTTTTGTTGGTTTCCCTTTTTTAAGATTTTTTCCTTCTTTACAGTACTTTCCTCCTGCTCTGTTTTCTACTCAAAATTTCATCTGTTTCACACCTCTGACATCTGCTTGCTGTAATTTAGATAAAAGGTGTTCTTTTCTATCTAATTAAAAAGGAAGGTTTTGACTTTAACCTGTAAATTACATATAGTAGGACAGTAATCAAGTGAAATTACAGTTATAATATCTAGTCTATTTGTATTTAAGTTTCATATCTAATTTATCTTTTATCATAACCAAGGAAAATTGTAATTATAACTATATAGTTTTTAACTTCTTCAAAGACCCCAGAAGGATATATCACCCAACTAAACAGAAAGTTCATGGCATGCAAATTCCTTAATTCTAGAAATGACAGAGACATCTGGCTACCTGGACAGTCACCCAAAGTTCTTCTGTAATGTTGTCAGCCTATTGGCATAAAGTCTTTCAGTCACTTCTTCCTGTGTCCTGAAGAATTGTGGCAGTCGACTCTGTGAAGCAGGAACCTGAAGGGCCATCTCGCCTTGTTTGGCAAAATTTAGTGGTCATTTTTCTGTGGGTCTAGTCGATACAACATCTTGTCAATCAGTCCAGGAAAGAACAGTTTCTTGCCCAAATGACTAACTTTGGCCATAAAGAAAGCAAACTCCATAGGGAGTTTCTTTGATGCCCATAATCTTCTTTGAAGGAAATCAGTGCTGCTAGGAGCAGACATGTCTCATTGTCCAGAAATTCTAAGTTTCTAAAACATTTTAAATGTCATATTCTGTAGATATTTGAGGTGTTTGAAGATTATGTACCTAATTGAAATATATCTATGTATACATAGAAAACTTAACTAACATGACTGTGTGATTATCACAGATGATTAGTTATTAGTCTGTATTTCTTAATTATACATTACAATTTTAAATGAGTTGTACAAACATAATACCTTAAACAAGAGTAGAAATATACCTAGAGTATAACAAAATTAACTTTAAATTTGTATCAATAAACTGAAATCCATAGTAATATAAAACATTTTAAACAAGCAGTTGTTCTTTAAAGGCAAAATCAATAATCTACCTTTTCATCCTATCATATCTATAATATCCCTTTTTCTTTTTTAGGAAGGGATTGCATTTATAATCAACCCCCTTTAAATAAAAACAAAGATTTATAAGCAATGTTTTGGAAATTTGGGCATAGCTTCTCTTACTACTTCCTGCTGACGGGGGTCCTGATAATCTTATGGGGAGCCTGAGAAAATTAAGAATTATAGTTACATTTTGGCTGTACTCTGTGAGAATGGATCATCTCAGCCAGTTGCTTTGAAACTGATTTTGGATGTTGGATCATCTGGGTCATGGTGCCAAAGGAGACCTTTCAGGATGTCTTGCCTGATCAAACCATGTTAGCCTGGAAACAATCCATAGGTTCTTATCTCTTGTGGAAACAAAAGCAGAACTTCTTTTCCAAAGTAATGTATCCTTAGACACAAACTTTGAAGTCAAGATTCCTTTTATATATATATATGTTTAACTCAGCAGCTTTTACAATCAGCTGTCTCTGTGCAGTTAAAAATTCCCAAAGACAATATAATCTTGGTTCTCTGTGTGATTTACATCTTTACATGTATTATTTTTATATTACTTTTACTGTCTCTTTAAAAACTTTATATTTTGAAACTATTCCTTTATGTAACTGACTATCCTCCTTTTCCTCTCTCTTCCAAGCCTACATACATTTTTACATGTAATGTGAACCATTTAGAGGTTTATTCCATCTGAATCTGCCTTTTGTGTATCTATAATCCTTTTCTGATCATTGCAAAGTACAGCATAGCTAAGACTGAAGTGGCAGCCCTGGCTGCTAACTCCACCCACTTCAGCTTCCCAACATGGTGGGGGTACCCAGGAAAGTCATGGTTATGTCACCAACTCTGCGGTCCATGCTGCCATCACGTAGGATACAGCTGGCCCATAACCCCTTTTTGTCTTTGAGAATAAAAGCTAAATCCACCATGCAGAGTGTCTCAGAGCTTGGAGACAGCTCTGTGTACCAATGCAGGAATCTGCCATGCTATTAAGTGTGACTATTGCGGCATCTCTGTACCATGGCATCTTCTGTACCACAGTCCTCATGAGAAATGAAGTAGGAAGCTGGTTTGGGCTCTGTTTTAGAATCTCTTCTTAAGTTCTCTCAGATTTTAGGTGGAAACTGGAGCCAACACACTGGGCAGCCAAAAGTAGCTGGAAGGTTCCGCTGGTCCAGCCTGGACATGTATTCACACAGCTGCTTATAAAATAATCATTCAGAAGCTTAATATTAATTAACAATTGCATGCCACCCAAGGAGCAACATGCCAGCAGACAAGTAAAGCCACGAAACATGTGGCAAAACATAGATTAATAGAAATGGGTTAATTTAAGATATAAGAGCTAGCTAGCAAGAGGCCTGCCATAAACCATACAGTTTGTAAGTAATATTAGGCTTCTGAGCGATTATTTTATTTTATAGGTGGCTGTGGGACCACAGGGCCTGGTGGGACCTGAGAAAACTTATGGCTACAGTATAGTGTGTGTGTGTGTGTGTGTGTGTGTGTGTGTGTGTGTGTGTGTGTATGTTGCAAATCCATGTGTGTGGTGTGTGGTATCTGAATGTAACTCTGTGTCTGTATGGTATATGTGTGAGTGTGGGGTGAGTCTGTACAGTGTATATACTCATGTGTGTGGGTGCATGTGGTTACCATTTTGACTAAAGATCTCCTGCTTCTAAAGGTGGGGATTGAACTTCTGGGGTTAGAGTTGTACCTTCACACCCATCTAGCACTTATATGAATGCTGAGGATCCAAAGCCCAGTCTTCACAATTGCATAGCATGGACTCTATCCACGAAGCCATCTCCCTGGTCCATACTCTTCCTTTTGTAAACACAGTTCCCCAGGTATTAGTTATAGTGCTAAAAAGTTGATTAACACATGTCTATGTACTCAGTTCACCATCGTCAATCCTCTAAAAAGACATGGAGTAGAAAGAAACAGCAGAAGTTTGGTAGGGCCAAGCAGCGTTTTTGCCAATGAAGCCAGCTAGTCATACTCTACTCTGCCAGCCAAAATAAATTAATCTTTTTTGAATTGTACTTTCATTTTAGGGAAATTATGCAAATATGAAGACAACAGAAAGAAAAAGAAAACATTTATTTGTGGATAGAAATGAGGGCCTTACACATGCTAGGCAAGTGCTCAACCATAGCTGACCCTCAGCACATAATGCAAACATTTTTGGGGGGAGGTACACACATAGAAATAAGAGGATGCGATGTTACAATCCACAGTAGGGGGCGGGTAAGCTGTGGGAAGTGAGATGCAGAGTGTTTTGTAAGAGCAGATAAAACTCCAGCTATCTTTTCTGTCTTCCAGTACAAAGACTGCTCCACAGAAGTATGGCTTCATCTGACAACCAAATAGAATCCAGCACAAAGGAAGCATAATCACAGGTTTGAAAGAAGTGCAATGTGTGCTTTCAATCAGCACTGAGATGGACACGATGTCAACAAATACAAATACTTGTGGGGGAAACAAAAATAAAATGTTTTGAAATGACAAAGAGCCCCAAACAGCTGGAGCACTTCAGTATGGCTGGTTCTATTTTCTTCCTACAGCTATGTAATTTATAGTTTTCTTAAACACTTTTGTTCATTAAAAGAATGCAGGCAAATGGTAATTTTGGTTTCAAGTATGGTAACAATTTCAACAAAAATGACCACTTTATGCCCCCCTTTCATAGGAGGAAATGTCTTTTTCCACTTTACAAAGTTAACTATTTAAATATGGATGTGTTCACATGGGTTCTCCACAATCTGCTTGTTCAAGGATATTTGAAAAGCACTAATTCTGAGATTGGCAAAATGACCGAGTAGTTATGACCCGTGCAAAGATGCTGGGATCAAGTCCCAGAGCTCATAACAAGTAGTTCACAACTGCCTGTAGCTCCAGATCAAGGAAATCTGAAACTCTCTCCTGGCATTCACGAAGTTGTGCATCTCTCTCTCTCTCTCTCTCACACACACACACACACACACACACACACACACAAATTAAATATAAAATGTACAAATAATAAAGAGGATGTGTGTGTATGTATGTATGTTCATGTGTGAGTGAAAGTATTATTTGGGTGTAAATAGACAAGTCTGCATGTGCATATAGAGGCTAAATGTTGAGCTTAGATATCATTGTTAGTCACTTTCAAGCACACATATGTAAGAATCACTTTTAACTAGAGACTACTGATTTGGTTAGTCTAGTTAGCCAGCTTCCTCCAAGGATCCTCTGTCTCTGCGTCCTGAAAACTGGGAAAAAGTTGTCACTCCTGGCATTTATGTAGGTTCTGAACTCTGAACTCTGTTCATCATGCTTGCACAGCAACAATTCACCTAATGGATACAACCCCACCCTGTCCACTGTTCCACTGTACCTGTGACAACTATCCTCAAATCACTAAGACAAAACAAACACATATTTTGATGTCACTTTATTGCTTATTTTTAGTGATTATGTCTTGAAAGCTGTATATGAAGTGATCCACAGAGCGTGAGAGTGAGCTGGTACCAATTCCATCCCTGGTCCTTCTACTCTAGCTGCAAAGAGGTCTAGGAGCAGCATCAGTAGGCCATACTTACATTAACCAGCCACACCACAGCCACTCAGCTTGCCAAGAGTAGCAGTGAATATTATGGCAAGGTTTACCATTGAGCTATTACGTTTGTGTGTGTGTTTCATCTATTTACTCCACAGCACATGTATGGAGGTCAGAGAGGACAACTTCCAGGACTTTGTTCTCTTCTACTCTGTGAATCTCGGGGATCCAATTTAGATCACTGATGACTTTGTAGGCCCTCGACAAAGATATACATAAGAATAATGTTAATAAAATTACAAAAGTAGACTGTGATAGCTATTTAAACCATATGTCATGTAGTTTATTCCATGTGGAAATCAAAGGCACTTCAAATGAAACTGGATTTTTATTCCCTGTGTCAAGGGCTGTAATCTATCATATTCTTAGTGAATGCTTATATGGTTGAAAGCATGCAAGGGCCTTACCTTGGGAGGTGACATATTTATGTCCAGGAATATTAAAGTTGAAAATCCACTGAACTCTCCCAGGAACAAAAATAGAGACCATTTCAAAGTATAGTCAGGCTACAATACCCAAAGGCTGGCCCTAAAATCTGCAAGGTAGTCTATGTGCAAAGACCTACACCACATTTGTGTGTTCATTGTGTCCTAGAGTGTGTATGTGTGTGTGTGTGTGGGGGGTTGCTCCTGCAGGTGGGTGTAGATATGAAGACGAAGGGAAAATTTCAGCTGTCCTTTCTCATTCCCTGGGCACTGTCCACCTTGTTTCTCTCACTAGCCTGTATCTCACTAGGTAGCATCAGCTGCTTGGCCCTTGTACTGGTTTCTTTTCTGTGGCTTTGGTAAAATCCCCCATTCAAAGTCACATAAGAGATAAAGGTTTTGTTTCAATGTCAGAGACAGAAAGACCATCAGGGAGGAATGGAACACTGGCAGGAGCAGGAAGCTGACTCATCACCTTCCATCCACCCACAGGAAGCCAAAAGAGATCAGCAGGTGTCATGCCTGAAAGGCTCCAAGCCAGCTCTCAGTGATGTCCTACCTTCTCCAGTGTCCGAACCCTCCCCAAATAGCACCATGAACTGGAGACCAAGTGTTCAGATTCGTGAGCCTTTGTGGGATGTTTCTCATTCAAACCACCACACTGAGCAAACCCCATAAATGCACCTGTCATCACTGCTCCAGGATTGGGATTTCAAATGTGTGCCACTGCACCATTTTGTTTTGTTTTGTTTTGTTTTGATTTACATACCAACCACCAGTTCCCTCCCGCTCCCCTCCTCCCACCCAACCCACACCTCCCTGCCTCCCGCTGGGGAGATGAACCAGGCTTTTAAAAATATAGCCTCTAGGGATAAAATTCAAGACCTCATGTTTAAAAGACAGTTTATCAACTGACCAGACTAGCCCCAGATATCTATATGGCCTTTTGATACAGAGTTTTCCTATCAGACACAGCAAGAGGCATTCCACTAACAAATATATTTTCATTGTATTTCTTCAAAACTTAGTTCTCCAATTTCTCATTTAACTTGAGGATGTCTTTGCAGTGTGGTTGCTCTTCTTTTTTGTCTTGTGGTCATGGGGCCTCAGAGAGAACCACAATCTCACCTATGCTTCCTAGCAGAAACTAACCAATGGGAAGGTGCTCAAAACGATCCCAAGCCTTCCATAGGCCTCTAAATCACTTCTTATAGCTTTATCATATGGAAACAACCTGAAGACTCTCTCATTGAAGATAGGCATGTCCAATTATGTCTTTGTCTTTCTATTACTCTTTCTCCCTGTGTGTGTGTGTGTGTGTGTGTGTGTGTGTGTGTGTGTGTGTGTGTGTGTGTGATGTGTGTGTGTATGTGTGATGTGTGTATGTGGATGTATGTTCCACAGGTCATGTGGCAATGAGGGGACACTATCAGTACTTGGTTCTCATCCTCCATTTATGAGTCAGTTCTCTTTTTGTTTCTTCTGCTGCACTGCACACTCCAGACTAGCCAGTCTGTGAGCTGCCTGGCATTTCTAAGTTCTCTGTGTCCCATTTAACCAAAGGAATCCTGGGATTACAGGCTCATGCAACAACATCTGGCCTTTTACATAGGTTTCAAGAAATGAATTGGAGTTTGGACTACACTGGTCAAGCTTGTGTGGTACTTTAATCTACTGAGCCTTCTACTCAGCCTCTATTTCCTCCCTTTCTTTTTTATTTTCTTCATGCCCCATTCCCTCCTCTTACTGTTCCTTCTCTCATCCTTCTTTTTGCCTTCTGTGATGATTAATTTCTACTATCAAGTTAATTAGCTTAAGTAACACCTAAGGTATTAATGAGGCATACCTCTGGGAGGTATCTGCAAGGGCATTTCCAGAAATATTTAACTGCAGAAGAATGAATACTCAGAATAAATTGCACCAGCCTGTGACCTGGGGATCTGGACTAATTAGAAAGGAGAACAGGAGATGGACTTTCTCTGCATTCTGGTCACTGATGTAAGCCAAGCTCTT